>NW_025727907.1:0-192375 GCF_021461385.2 Schistocerca piceifrons
CTTGGACCTTCTTATTGACGATGAAACACAGAATTTGCATCCGAATTTAATACAAAATGCACAATGCCGACTTAAGTACAAGGGGACTGACACTCTAACTTTCTATAATTTGAACCTCTGCAGTGAGTCCAATTTTCGATTCCGATGCTTCACTTCAGGTGTACTGTAACCCTTGGACCTCTTATTGACGATGAAACACAGAAATTGCATCCGAATTTAATACAAAAGGCACAATGCCGACTTAAGTACAAGAGGACTGACACTCTAACTTTCTACGATTTGAACCCCTCCTGTGAGTCCATTTTCGGATTCCGATGCTTCACTTCAGGTTTACTGTATCCCTTGGACCTTCTTATTGACGATGAAACACAGAAATTGCATCCGAATTTAATACAAAATGCACAATGCCGACTTAAGTACAAGAGGACTGACACTCTAACTTTCTATGATTTGAACCTCTCCTGTGAGTAGAGTTTTAGATTCCGATTCTTCACTTCAGGTTTACTGTATCCTTGGACCTTCTTATTGACGATGAAACACAGAAATTGCATCCGAATTTAATACAAAAAGCACAATGGCGACTTAAGTACAAGAGGACTGACACTCTAACATTCTATGATTTGAACCTCTCCTGTGAGTCCAGTTTTAGTTTCCGATGCTTCACTTCAGGTTTACTATATTCCTTGACATTATTATTGACGATGAAACACAGAAAGTGCATCTGAATTTAATACAAAAGGCACAATGCCGACTTAATTACAAGAGGACTGACACTAACTTTCTATGATTTCAACCTCTCCTGTGAGACCAGTTTTAGATTCCGATGCTTCACTCCAGGTTTACTGTATCCCTTAGACCTTCTTATTGACGAAAAACACAGAAATTGCATCGAATTAAATACAAAAAGCACAATGGCGCCTTAAGTTCAAGAGGACTGACACTCTCAATTTCGACGATTTGAACCTCTCCTGTGAGTCCAGGTTTAGATTCCGATGCTTCACTTCAGGTTTACTGTATCGCTTGGACCTTCTTATTGACGATGAAACAAAGAAATTGCATCCGAATTTAATACAAGAGGCACAATGCCGACTTAAGTACAAGAGGACTGACACTCAAAATTTCTATGTTTTGAACCTCTGCAGTGAGTCCAGTTTTCGATTCCGATGCTTCACTTCAGGTTTACTGTAACACTTGGACCTTCTTATTGACGATGAAACACAGAAAATTGCATCCGAATTTAATACAGGAGGCACAATGCGACTTAAGTACAAGAGGACGGACACACTAACTTTCAATGATTTGAACCCCTCCTGTGAGTCCAATTTCGATTCCGATGCTTCACTTCAGGTTTACTGTATCCCTTGGACCTTCTTATTGACGATGAAACACAGATATTGCATCCGAATTTAATACAAAAGGCACAATGCCGACTTAAGTACATAGGACTGACACTCTAACTTTCTATGATTTGAACCTCTCCTGTGAGTCCAGTTTTAGGTTCCGATGCTTCACTTCAGGTTTACTGTATCCCTTGGACCTTCTTATTGACGATGAAACACAGAAATTGCAACCGAATTTAATACAAAAGGCACAATGCCGACGTAAGTACAAGAGGACTGACACTCTAAATTTCTATGATTTGTACCTCCTGTGGGTCCAGTTTTAGATTCCGATGCTTCACTTCAGGTTTACTGTATCCCTTGGACCTTCTTATTGACGATGAAACACAGAAATTGCAACCGATTTTAATACAAAAGGCACAATGCCGGCATAAGTATAAGAGGACTGACACTCTAACTCTCTAAGATTTGAACCTTTCCTGTGAGACCAGTTTTACTTTCCGATGCTTCACCTCAGGTTTACTGTATTCCTTAGACCTTCTTATTGACGAAGAAACACAGAAATTGTATCCAAATTTAATACAAAAGGCACAATGTCGACTTAAGTACAAGAGGACTGACACTCTAACATTCTATGATCTGAACCTCTCCTGTGAGTCCAGTTTTAGATTCCGATGCTTCACTCAGGTTTACTGTATCCCTGGACCTTCTTATTGACGATGAAACACAGAAATTGCATCCGAATTTAATACAAAAGGCACAATGCCGACTTAAGTACAAGAGGGCTGACACTCTAACTTTCAATGATTTGAACCTCTCCTGTGAGTCCAATTTTAGATTTTGATATTTCACTTCAGGTTTACTGTATCGCTTGGACATTCTTATTGACGATGAAACAGAGAAATTGCATCCGAATTTAATACAAAAAGCACAATGCCGACTTAAGTACAAGGGGACTGACACTCTAACTTTCTATGAATTGAACCTCTGCAGTGAGTCCAGTTTTCGATTCCGATGCTTCATTCAGGTGTACTGTAACCCTTGGACCTTCTTATTGACGATGAAACACAGAAATTGCATCCGAATTTAATACAAAAGGCACAATGCCGACTTAAGTACAAGAGGACTGAGACTCTAACTTTCTACGATTTGAACCCCTCCTGTGAGTCCAATTTCGGATTCCGATGCTTCACTACAGGTTTACTGTATCCCTTGGACCTTCTTATTGACGATGAAACACAGAATTTGCATCCGAATTTTATACAAAATGCACAATGCCGACTTAAGTACAAGGGGACTGACACTCTAACTTTCTATAATTTGAACCTCTGCAGTGAGTCCAGTTTTCGATTCCGATGCTTCACTTCAGGTGTACTGTAACCCTTGGACCTTCTTATTGACGATGAAACACAGAAATTGCATCCGAATTTAATACAAAAGGCACAATGCCGACTTAAGTACAAGAGACTGACACTCTAACTTTCTACGATTTGAACCCCTCCTGTGAGTCCAATTTCGGATTCCGATGCTTCACTTCAGGTTTACTGTATCCCTTGGACCTTCTTATTGACGATGAAACACAGAAATTGCAACCGAATTTAATACAAAAGGCACAATGCCGACTTAAGTACAAGGGACTGACACTCTAACTTTCTATAATTTGAACCTCTGCAGTGAGTCCAGTTTTCGATTCCGATGCTTCACTTCAGGTGTACTGTATCCCTTGGACCTTCTTATTGACGATGAAACACAGAATTTGCATCCGAATTTAATACAAAATGCACAATGCCGACTTAAGTACAAGGGGACTGACACTCTAACTTTCTATAATTTGAACCTCTGCAGTGAGTCCAATTTCGATTCCGATGCTTCACTTCAGGTGTACTGTAACCCTTGGACCTTCTATTGACGATGAAACACAGAAATTGCATCCGAATTTAATACAAAAGGCACAATGCCGACTTAAGTACAAGAGGACTGACACTCTAACTTTCTACGATTTGAACCCCTCCTGTGAGTCCAATTTCGGATTCCGATGCTTCACTTCAGGTTTACTGTATCCCTTGGACCTTCTATTGACGATGAAACACAGAAATTGCATCCGAATTTAATACAAAATGCACAATGCCGACTTAAGTACAAGAGGACTGACACTCTAACTTTCTATGATTTGAACCTCTCCTGTGAGTAGAGTTTTAGATTCCGATTCTTCACTTCAGGTTTACTGTATCCCTTGGACCTTCTTATTGACGATGAAACACAGAAATTGCATCCGAATTAATACAAAAAGCACAATGGCGCCTTAAGTTCACGAGGACTGACACTCTCAATTTCGACGATTTGAACCTCTCCTGTGAGTCCAGGTTTAGATCCGATGCCTTCACTTCAGGTTTACTGTATCGCTTGGACCTTCTTATTGACGATGAAACAAAGAAATTAGCATCCGAATTTAATACAAGAGGCACAATGCCGACTTAAGTACAAGAGGACTGACACTCAAAATTTCTATGTTTTGAACCTCTGCAGTGAGTCCAGTTTCGATTCCGATGCTCACTTCAGGTTTACTGTAACACATGGACCTTGTTATTGACGATGAAACACAGAAATTGCATCCGAATTTAATACAGGAGGCACAATGCCGACTTAAGTACAAGAGGACGGACACACTAACTTTCAATGATTTGAACCCCTCCTGTGAGTCCAATTTCGGATTCTGATGCTTCACTTCAGGTTTACTGTATCCCTTGGACCTTCTTATTGACGATGAAACACAGATATTGCATCCGAATTTAATACAAAAGGCACAATGCCGACTTAAGTACATAGGACTGACACTCTAACTTTCTATGATTGAACCTCTCCTGTGAGTCCAGTTTTAGGTTCCGATGCTTCACTTCAGGTTTACTGTATCCCTTGGACCTTCTTATTGACGATGAAACACAGAAATTGCAACCGAATTTAATACAAAAGGCACAATGCCGACGTAAGTACAAGAGGACTGACACTCTAAATTTCTATGATTTGTACCTCTCCTGTGGGTCCAGTTTTAGATTCCGATGCTTCACTTCAGGTTTACTGTATCCCTTGGACCTTCTTATTGACGATGAAACACAGAAATGCAACCGAATTTAATACAAAAGGCACAATGCCGGCATAAGTATAAGAGGACTGACACTCTAACTCTCTAAGATTTGAACCTTTCCTGTGAGACCAGTTTTACTTTCCGATGCTTCACCTCAGGTTTACTGTATCCCTTAGACCTTCTTATTGACGAAGAACACAGAAATTGTATCCAAATTTAATACAAAAGGCACAATGTCGACTTAAGTACAAGAGGACTGACACTCTAACATTCTATGATCTGAACCTCTCCTGTGAGTCCAGTTTTAGATTCCGATGCTTCACTTCAGGTTTACTGTATCCCTTGGACCTTCTTATTGACGATGAAACACAGAAATTGCATCCGAATTTAATACAAAAGGCACAATGCCGACTTAAGTACAAGAGGGCTGACACTCTAACTTCAATGATTTGAACCTCTCCTGTGAGTCCAATTTTAGATTTTGATATTTCACTTCAGGTTTACTGTATCGCTTGGACATTCTTATTGACGATGAACAGAGAAATTGCATCCGAATTTAATACAAAAAGCACAATGCCGACTTAAGTACAAGGGGACTGACACTCTAACTTTCTATGAATTGAACCTCTGCAGTGAGTCCAGTTTTCGATTCCGATGCTTCACTTCAGGTGTACTGTAACCCTTGGACCTTCTTATTGACGATGAAACACAGAAATTGCATCCGAATTTAATACAAAAGGCACAATGCCGACTTAAGTACAAGAGGACTGAGAGACTAACTTTCTACGATTTGAACCCCTCCTGTGAGTCCAATTTCGGATTCCGATGCTTCACTTCAGGTTTACTGTATCCCTTGGACCTTCTTATTGACGATGAAACACAGAATTTGCATCCGAATTTAATACAAAATGCACAATGCCGACTTAAGTACAAGGGGACTGACACTCTAACTTTCTATAATTTGAACCTCTGCAGTGAGTCCAGTTTTCGATTCCGATGCTTCACTTCAGGTGTACTGTAACCCTTGGACCTTCTTATTGACGATGAAACACAGAAATTGCATCCGAATTTAATACAAAAGGCACAATGCCGACTTAAGTACAAGAGGACTGACACTCTAACTTTCTACGATTTGAACCCCTCCTGTGAGTCCAATTTCGGATTCCGATGCTTCACTTCAGGTTTACTGTATCCCTTGGACCTTCTTATTGACGATGAAACACAGAAATTGCAACCGAATTTAATACAAAAGGCACAATGCCGACTTAAGTACAAGGGACTGACACTCTAACTTTCTATAATTTGAACCTCTGCAGTGAGTCCAGTTTTCGATTCCGATGCTTCACTTCAGGTGTACTGTAACCCTTGGACCTTCTTATTGACGATGAAACACAGAATTTGCATCCGAATTTAATACAAAATGCACAATGCCGACTTAAGTACAAGGGACTGACACTCTAACTTTCTATAATTTGAACCTCTGCAGTGAGTCCAATTTTCGATTCCGATGCTTCACTTCAGGTGTACTGTAACCTTGGACCTTCTTATTGACGATGAAACACAGAAATTGCATCCGAATTTAATACAAAAGGCACAATGCCGACTTAAGTACAAGAGGACTGACACTCTAACTTTCTACGATTTGAACCCTCCTGTGAGTCCAATTTCGGATTCCGATGCTTCACTTCAGGTTTACTGTATCCCTTGGACCTTCTTATTGACGATGAAACACAGAAATTGCATCCGAATTTAATACAAAATGCACAATGCCGACTTAAGTACAAGAGGACTGACACTCTAACTTTCTATGATTTGAACCTCTCCTGTGAGTAGAGTTTTAGATTCCGATCTTCACTTCAGGTTTACTGTATCCCTTGGACCTTCTTATTGACGATGAAACACAGAAATTGCATCCGAATTTAATACAAAAAGCACAATGGCGACTTAAGTACAAGAGGACTGACACTCTAACATTCTATGATTTGAACCTCTCCTGTGAGTCCAGTTTTAGTTTCCGATGCTTCACTTCAGGTTTACTATATCCTTGGACATTATTATTGACGATGAAACACAGAAAGTGCATCTGAATTTAATACAAAAGGCACAATGCCGACTTAATTACAAGAGGACTGACACTAACTTTCTATGATTTCAACCTCTCCTGTGAGACCAGTTTTAGATTCCGATGCTTCACTCCAGGTTTACTGTATCCCTTAGACCTTCTTATTGACGAAAAAACACAGAAATTGCATCCGAATTAAATACAAAAAGCACAATGGCGCCTTAAGTTCAAGAGGACTGACACTCTCATTTCGACGATTTGAACCTCTCCTGTGAGTCCAGGTTTAGATTCCGATGCTTCACTTCAGGTTTACTGTATCGCTTGGACCTTCTTATTGACGATGAAACAAAGAAATTGCATCCGAATTTAATACAAGACTCACAATGCCGACTTAAGTACAAGAGGACTGACACTCAAAATTTCTATGTTTTGAACCTCTGCAGTGAGTCCAGTTTTCGATTCCGATGCTTCACTTCAGGTTTACTGTAACACTTGGACCTTCTTATTGACGATGAAACACAGAAATTGCATCCGAATTTAATACAGGAGGCACAATGCCGACTTAAGTACAAGAGGACGGACACACTAACTTTCAATGATTTGAACCCCTCCTGTGAGACCAATTTCGGATTCCGATGCTTCACTTCAGGTTTACTGTATCCCTTGGACCTTCTTATTGACGATGAAACACAGATATTGCATCCGAATTTAATACAAAAGGCACAATGCTGGCTTAAGTACATAGGACTGACACTCTAACTTTCTATGATTTGAACCTCTCCTGTGAGTCCAGTTTAGGTTCCGATGCTTCACTTCAGGTTTACTGTATCCCTTGGACCTTCTTATTGACGATGAAACACAGAAATTGCAACCGAATTTAATACAAAAGGCACAATGCCGACGTAAGTACAAGAGGACTGACACTCTAAATTTCTATGATTTGTACCTCTCCTGTGGGTCCAGTTTTAGATTCCGATGCTTCACTTCAGGTTTACTGTATCCCTTGGACCTTCTTATTGACGATGAAACACAGAAATTGCAACCGAATTTAATACAAAAGGCACAATGCCGGCATAAGTATAAGAGGACTGACACTCTAACTCTCTAAGATTTGAACCTTTCCTGTGAGACCAGTTTTACTTTCCGATGCTTCACCTCAGGTTTACTGTATCCCTTAGACCTTCTTATTGACGAAGAAACACAGAAATTGTATCCAAATTTAATACAAAAGGCACAATGTCGACTTAAGTACAAGAGGACTGACACTCTAACATTCTATGATCTGAACCTCTCCTGTGAGTCCAGTTTTAGATTCCGATGCTTCACTTCAGGTTTACTGTATCCCTTGGACCTTCTTATTGACGATGAAACACAGAAATTGCATCCGAATTTAATACAAAAGGCACAATGCCGACTTAAGTACAAGAGGGCTGACACTCTAACTTTCAATGATTTGAACCTCTCCTGTGAGTCCAATTTTAGATTTTGATATTTCACTTCAGGTTTACTGTATCGCTTGGACATTCTTATTGACGATGAAACAGAGAAATTGCATCCGAATTTAATACAAAAAGCACAATGCCGACTTAAGTACAAGGGACTGACACTCTAACTTTCTATGAATCGAACCTCTGCAGTGAGTCCAGTTTTCGATTCCGATGCTTCACTTCAGGTGTACTGTAACCCTTGGACCTTCTATTGACGATGAAACACAGAAATTGCATCCGAATTTAATACAAAAGGCACAATGCCGACTTAAGTACAAGAGGACTGAGACTCTAACTTTCTACGATTTGAACCCCTCCTGTGAGTCCAATTCGGATTCCGATGCTTCACTTCAGGTTTACTGTATCCCTTGGACCTTCTTATTGACGATGAAACACAGAATTTGCATCCGAATTTAATACAAAATGCACAATGCCGACTTAAGTACAAGGGGACTGACACTCTAACTTTCTATAATTTGAACCTCTGCAGTGAGTCCAGTTTTCGATTCCGATGCTTCACTTCAGGTGTACTGTAACCCTTGGACCTTCTTATTGACGATGAAACACAGAAATTGCATCCGAATTTAATACAAAAGGCACAATGCCGACTTAAGTACAAGAGGACTGACACTCTAACTTTCTACGATTTGAACCCCTCCTGTGAGTCCAATTTCGGATTCCGATGCTTCACTTCAGGTTTACTGTATCCCTTGGACCTTCTTATTGACGATGAAACACAGAAATTGCAACCGAATTTAATACAAAAGGCACAATGCCGACTTAAGTACAAGAGGACTGACACTCTAAATTTCTATGATTTGTACCTCTCCTGTGGGTCCAGTTTTAGATTCCGATGCTTCACTTCAGGTTTACTGTATCCCTTGGACCTTCTTGTTGACGATGAAACACAGAAATTGCAACCGAATTTAATACAAAAGGCACAATGCCGGCATAAGTATAAGAGGACTGACACTCTAACTCTCTAAGATTTGAACCTTTCCTGTGAGACCAGTTTTACTTTCCGATGCTTCACCTCAGGTTTACTGTATCCCTTAGACCTTCTTATTGACGAAGAAACACAGAAATTGTATCCAAATTTAATACAAAAGGCACAATGTCGACTTAAGTACAAGAGGACTGACACTCTAACATTCTATGATCTGAAACCTCTCCTGTGAGTCCAGTTTTAGATTCCGATGCTTCACTTCAGGTTTACTGTATCCCTTGGACCTTCTTATTGACGATGAAACACAGAAATTGCATCCGAATTTAATACAAAAGGCACAATGCCGACTTAAGTACAAGAGGGCTGACACTCTAACTTTCAATGATTTGAACCTCTCCTGTGAGTCCAATTTTAGATTTTGATATTTCACTTCAGGTTTACTGTATCGCTTGGACCTTCTTATTGACGATGAAACAGAGAAATTGCATCCGAATTTAATACAAAAAGCACAATGCCGACTTAAGTACAAGGGGACTGACACTCTAACTTTCTATGATTTGAACCTCTGCAGTGAGTCCAGTTTTCGATTCCGATGCTTCACTTCAGGTGTACTGTAACCCTTGGACCTTCTTATTGACGATGAAACACAGAAATAGCATCCGAATTTAATACAAAAGGCACAATGCCGACTTAAGTACAAGAGGACTGACACTCTAACTTTCTACGATTTGAACCCCTCCTGTGAGTCCAATTTCGGATTCCGATGCTTCACTTCAGGTTTACTGTATCCCTTGCACCTTCTTATTGACGATGAAACACAGAAATTGCATCCGAATTTAATACAAAATGCACAATGCCGACTTAAGTACAAGAGGACTGACACTCTAACTTTCTATGATTTGAACCTCTCCTGTGAGTCCAGTTTTAGATTCCGATTCTTCACTTCAGGTTTACTGTATCCCTTCTACCTTCTTATTGACGATGAAACACAGAAATTGCATCCGAATTTAATACAAAAAGCACAATGGCGACTTAAGTACAAGAGGACTGACACTCTAACATTCTATGATTTGAACCTCTCCTGTGAGTCCAGTTTTAGTTTCCGATGCTTCACTTCAGGTTTACTATATTCCTTGGACATTATTATTGACGATGAAACACAGAAATTGCATCTGAATTTAATACAAAAGGCACAATGCCGACTTAATTACAAGAGGACTGACACTAACTTTCTATGATTTGAACCTCTCCTGTGAGACCAGTTTTAGATTCCGATGCTTCACTCCAGGTTTACTGTATCCCTTAGACCTTCTTATTGACGAAAAAACACAGAAATTGCATCCGAATTTAATACAAAAAGCACAATGGCGCCTTAAGTTCAAGAGGACTGACACTCTCAATTTCGACGATTTGAACCTCTCCTGTGAGTCCAGGTTTAGATTCCGATGCTTCACTTCAGGTTTTACTGTATCGCTTGGACCTTCTTATTGACGATGAAACAAAGAAATTGCATCCGAATTTAATACAAGAGGCACAATGCCGACTTAAGTACAAGAGGACTGACACTCTAAATTTCTATGTTTTGAACCTCTGCAGTGAGTCCAGTTTTCGATTCCGATGCTTCACTTCAGGTTTACTGTAACACTTGGACCTTCTTATTGACGATGAAACACAGAAATTGCATCCGAATTTAATACAGGAGGCACAATGCCGACTTAAGTACAAGAGGACTGACACACTAACTTTCAATGATTTGAACCCCTCCTGTGAGTCCAATTTCGGATTCCGATGCTTCACTTCAGGTTTACTGTATCCCTTGGACCTTCTTATTGACGATGAAACACAGATATTGCATCCGAATTTAATACAAAAGGCACAATGCTGACTTAAGTACATAGGACTGACACTCTAACTTTCTATGATTTGAACCTCTCCTGTGAGTCCAGTTTCAGGTTCCGATGCTTCACTTCAGGTTTACTGTATCCCTTGGACCTTCTTATTGACGATGAAACACAGAAATTGCAACCGAATTTAATACAAAAGGCACAATGCCGACTTAAGTACAAGAGGACTGACACTCTAAATTTCTATGATTTGTACCTCTCCTGTGGGTCCAGTTTTAGATTCCGATGCTTCACTTCAGGTTTACTGTATCCCTTGGACCTTCTTATTGACGATGAAACACAGAAATTGCAACCGAATTTAATACAAAAGGCACAATGCCGGCATAAGTATAAGAGGACTGACACTCTAACTCTCTAAGATTTGAACCTTTCCTGTGAGACCAGTTTTACTTTCCGATGCTTCACCTCAGGTTTACTGTATCCCTTAGACCTTCTTATTGACGAAGAAACAATGAAATTGTATCCAAATTTAATACAAAAGGCACAATGTCGACTTAAGTACAAGAGGACTGACACTCTAACATTCTATGATCTGAACCTCTCCTGTGAGTCCAGTTTTAGATTCCGATGCTTCACTTCAGGTTTACTGTATCCCTTGGACCTTCTTATTGACGATGAAACACAGAAATTGCATCCGAATTTAATACAAAAGGCACAATGCCGACTTAAGTACAAGAGGGCTGACACTCTAACTTTCAATGATTTGAACCTCTCCTGTGAGTCCAATTTTAGATTTTGATATTTCACTTCAGGTTTACTGTATCGCTTGGACCTTCTTATTGACGATGAAACAGAGAAATTGCATCCGAATTTAATACAAAAAGCACAATGCCGACTTAAGTACAAGGGGACTGACACTCTAACTTTCTATGATTTGAACCTCTGCAGTGAGTCCAGTTTTCGATTCCGATGCTTCACTTCAGGTGTACTGTAACCCTTGGACCTTCTTATTGACGATGAAACACAGAAATTGCATCCGAATTTAATACAAAAGGCACAATGCCGACTTAAGTACAAGAGGACTGACACTCTAACTTTCTACGATTTGAACTCCTCCTGTGAGTCCAATTTCGGATTCCGATGCTTCACTTCAGGTTTACTGTATCCCTTGGACCTTCTTATTGACGATGAAACACAGAATTTGCATCCGAATTTAATACAAAATGCACAATGCCGACTTAAGTACAAGGGGACTGACACTCTAACTTTCTATAATTTGAACCTCTGCAGTGAGTCCAGTTTTCGATTCCGATGCTTCACTTCAGGTGTACTGTAACCCTTGGACCTTCTTATTGACGATGAAACACAGAAATTGCATCCGAATTTAATACAAAAGGCACAATGCCGACTTAAGTACAAGAGGACTGACACTCTAACATTCTACGATTTGAACCCCTCCTGTGAGTCCAATTTCGGATTCCGATGCTTCACTTCAGGTTTACTGTATCCCTTGGACCTTCTTATTGACGATGAAACACAGAAATTGCATCCGAATTTAATACAAAATGCACAATGCCGACTTAAGTACAAGAGGACTGACACTCTAACTTTCTATGATTTGAACCTCTCCTGTGAGTAGAGTTTTATATTCCGATTCTTCACTTCAGGTTTACTGTATCCCTTGGACCTTCTTATTGACGATGAAACACAGAATTTGCATCCGAATTTAATACAAAATGCACAATGCCGACTTAAGTACAAGGGGACTGACACTCTAACTTTCTATAATTTGAACCTCTGCAGTGAGTCCAGTTTTCGATTCCGATGCTTCACTTCAGGTGTACTGTAACCCTTGGACCTTCTTATTGACGATGAAACACAGAAATTGCATCCGAATTTAATACAAAAGGCACAATGCCGACTTAAGTACAAGAGGACTGACACTCTAACTTTCTACGATTTGAACCCCTCCTGTGAGTCCAATTTCGGATTCCGATGCTTCACTTCAGGTTTACTGTATCCCTTGGACCTTCTTATTGACGATGAAACACAGAAATTGCATCCGAATTTAATACAAAAGGCACAATGCCGACTTAAGTACAAGAGGACTGACACTCTAACTTTCTACGATTTGAACCCCTCCTGTGAGTCCAATTTCGGATTCCGATGCTTCACTTCAGGTTTACTGTATCCCTTGGACCTTCTTATTGACGATGAAACACAGAAATTGCATCCGAATTTAATACAAAATGCACAATGCCGACTTAAGTACAAGAGGACTGACACTCTAACATTCTATGATTTGAACCTCTCCTGTGAGTCCAGTTTTAGCTTCCGATGCTTCACTTCAGGTTTACTATATTCCTTGGACATTATTATTGACGATGAAACACAGAAATTGCATCTGAATTTAATACAAAAGGCACAATGCCGACTTAATTACAAGAGGACTGACACTAACTTTCTATGATTTGAACCTCTCCTGTGAGACCAGTTTTAGATTCCGATGCTTCACTCCAGGTTTACTGTATCCCTTAGACCTTCTTATTGACGAAAAAACACAGAAATTGCATCCGAATTTAATACAAAAAGCACAATGGCGCCTTAAGTTCAAGAGGACTGACACTCTCAATTTCGACGATTTGAACCTCTCCTGTGAGTCCAGGTTTAGATTCCGATGCTTCACTTCAGGTTTACTGTATCGCTTGGACCTTCTTATTGAAGATGAAACAAAGAAATTGCATCCGAATTTAATACAAGAGGCACAATGCCGACTTAAGTACAAGAGGACTGACACTCTAAATTTCTATGTTTTGAACCTCTGCAGTGAGTCCAGTTTTCGATTCCGATTCTTCACTTCAGGTTTACTGTAACACTTGGACCTTCTTATTGACGATGAAACACAGAAATTGCATCCGAATTTAATACAGGAGGCACAATGCCGACTTAAGTACAAGAGGACGGACACACTAACTTTCAATGATTTGAACCCCTCCTGTGAGTCCAATTTCGGATTCCGATGCTTCACTTCAGGTTTACTGTATCCCTTGGACCTTCTTATTGACGATGAAACACAGATATTGCATCCGAATTTAATACAAAAGGCACAATGCCGACTTAAGTACATAGGACTGACACTCTAACTTTCTATGATTTGAACCTCTCCTGTGAGTCCAGTTTTAGGTTCCGATGCTTCACTTCAGGTTTACTGTATCCCTTGGACCTTCTTATTGACGATGAAACACAGAAATTGCAACCGAATTTAATACAAAAGGCACAATGCCGACTTAAGTACAAGAGGACTGACACTCTAAATTTCTATGATTTGTACCTCTCCTGTGTGTCCAGTTTTAGATTCCGATGCTTCACTTCAGGTTTACTGTATCCCTTGGACCTTCTTATTGACGATGAAACACAGAAATTGCAACCGAATTTAATACAAAAGGCACAATGCCGGCATAAGTATAAGAGGACTGACACTCTAACTCTCTAAGATTTGAACCTTTCCTGTGAGACCAGTTTTACTTTCCGATGCTTCACCTCAGGTTTACTGTATCCCTTAGACCTTCTTATTGACGAAGAAACACAGAAATCGTATCCAAATTTAATACAAAAGGCACAATGTCGACTTAAGTACAAGAGGACTGACACTCTAACATTCTATGATCTGAACCTCTCCTGTGAGTCCAGTTTTAGATTCCGATGCTTCACTTCAGGTTTACTGTATCCCTTGGACCTTCTTATTGACGATGAAACACAGAAATTGCATCCGAATTTAATACAAAAGGCACAATGCCGACTTAAGTACAAGAGGGCTGACACTCTAACTTTCAATGATTTGAACCTCTCCTGTGAGTCCAATTTTAGATTTTGATATTTCACTTCAGGTTTACTGTATCGCTTGGACCTTCTTATTGACGATGAAACAGAGAAATTGCATCCGAATTTAATACAAAAAGCACAATGCCGACTTAAGTACAAGGGGACTGACACTCTAACTTTCTATGATTTGAACCTCTGCAGTGAGTCCAGTTTTCGATTCCGATGCTTCACTTCAGGTGTACTGTAACCCTTGGACCTTCTTATTGACGATGAAACACAGAAATTGCATCCGAATTTAATACAAAAGGCACAATGACGACTTAAGTACAAGAGGACTGACACTCTAACTTTCTACGATTTGAACCCCTCCTGTGAGTCCAATTTCGGATTCCGATGCTTCACTTCAGGTTTACTGTATCCCTTGGACCTTCTTATTGACGATGAAACACAGAATTTGCATCCGAATTTAATACAAAATGCACAATTCCGACTTAAGTACAAGGGGACTGACACTCTAACTTTCTATAATTTGAACCTCTGCAGTGAGTCCAGTTTTCGATTCCGATGCTTCACTTCAGGTGTACTGTAACCCTTGGACCTTCTTATTGACGATGAAACACAGAAATTGCATCCGAATTTAATACAAAAGGCATAATGCCGACTTAAGTACAAGAGGACTGACACTCTAACTTTCTACGATTTGAACCCCTCCTGTGAGTCCAATTTCGGATTCCGATGCTTCACTTCAGGTTTACTGTATCCCTTGGACCTTCTTATTGACGATGAAACACAGAAATTGCATCCGAATTTAATACAAAATGCACAATGCCGACTTAAGTACAAGAGGACTGACACTCTAACTTTCTATGATTTGAACCTCTCCTGTGAGTGGAGTTTTATATTCCGATTCTTCACTTCAGGTTTACTGTATCCCTTGGACCTTCTTATTGACGATGAAACACAGAATTTGCATCCGAATTTAATACAAAATGCACAATGCCGACTTAAGTACAAGGGGACTGACACTCTAACTTTCTATAATTTGAACCTCTGCAGTGAGTCCAGTTTTCGATTCCGATGCTTCACTTCAGGTGTACTGTAACCCTTGGACCTTCTTATTGACGATGAAACACAGAAATTGCATCCGAATTTAATACAAAAGGCACAATGCCGACTTAAGTACAAGAGGACTGACACTCTAACTTTCTACGATTTGAACCCCTCCTGTGAGTCCAATTTCGGATTCCGATGCTTCACTTCAGGTTTACTGTATCCCTTGGACCTTCTTATTGACGATGAAACACAGAAATTGCATCCGAATTTAATACAAAAGGCACAATGCCGACTTAAGTACAAGAGGACTGACACTCTAACTTTCTACGATTTGAACCCCTCCTGTGAGTCCAATTTCGGATTCCGATGCTTCACTTCAGGTTTACTGTATCCCTTGGACCTTCTTATTGACGATGAAACACAGAAATTGCATCCGAATTTAATACAAAATGCACAATGCCGACTTAAGTACAAGAGGACTGACACTCTAACATTCTATGATTTGAACCTCTCCTGTGAGTCCAGTTTTAGCTTCCGATGCTTCACTTCAGGTTTACTATATTCCTTGGACATTATTATTGACGATGAAACACAGAAATTGCATCTGAATTTAATACAAAAGGCACAATGCCGACTTAATTACAAGAGGACTGACACTAACTTTCTATGATTTGAACCTCTCCTGTGAGACCAGTTTTAGATTCCGATGCTTCACTCCAGGTTTACTGTATCCCTTAGACCTTCCTATTGACGAAAAAACACAGAAATTGCATCCGAATTTAATACAAAAAGCACAATGGCGCCTTAAGTTCAAGAGGACTGACACTCTCAATTTCGACGATTTGAACCTCTCCTGTGAGTCCTGGTTTAGATTCCGATGCTTCACTTCAGGTTTACTGTATCGCTTGGACCTTCTTATTGAAGATGAAACAAAGAAATTGCATCCGAATTTAATACAAGAGGCACAATGCCGACTTAAGTACAAGAGGACTGACACTCTAAATTTCTATGTTTTGAACGTCTGCAGTGAGTCCAGTTTTCGATTCCGATTCTTCACTTCAGGTTTACTGTAACACTTGGACCTTCTTATTGACGATGAAACACAGAAATTGCATCCGAATTTAATACAGGAGGCACAATGCCGACTTAAGTACAAGAGGACGGACACACTAACTTTCAATGATTTGAACCCCTCCTGTGAGTCCAATTTCGGATTCCGATGCTTCACTTCAGGTTTACTGTATCCCTTGGACCTTCTTATTGACGATGAAACGCAGATATTGCATCCGAATTTAATACAAAAGGCACAATGCCGACTTAAGTACATAGGACTGACACTCTAACTTTCTATGATTTGAACCTCTCCTGTGAGTCCAGTTTTAGGTTCCGATGCTTCACTTCAGGTTTACTGTATCCCTTGGACCTTCTTATTGACGATGAAACACAGAAATTGCAACCGAATTTAATACAAAAGGCACAATGCCGACTTAAGTACAAGAGGACTGACACTCTAAATTTCTATGATTTGTACCTCTCCTGTGGGTCCAGTTTTAGATTCCGATGCTTCACTTCAGGTTTACTGTATCCCTTGGACCTTCTTATTGACGATGAAACACAGAAATTGCAACCGAATTTAATACAAAAGGCACAATGCCGGCATAAGTATAAGAGGACTGACACTCTAACTCTCTAAGATTTGAACCTTTCCTGTGAGACCAGTTTTACTTTCCGATGCTTCACCTCAGGTTTACTGTATCCCTTAGACCTTCTTATTGACGAAGAAACACAGAAATTGTATCCAAATTTAATACAAAAGGCACAATGTCGACTTAAGTAGAAGAGGACTGACACTCTAACATTCTATGATCTGAACCTCTCCTGTGAGTCCAGTTTTAGATTCCGATGCTTCACTTCAGGTTTACTGTATCCCTTGGACCTTCTTATTGACGATGAAACACAGAAATTGCATCCGAATTTAATACAAAAGGCACAATGCCGACTTAAGTACAAGAGGGCTGACAATCTAACTTTCAATGATTTGAACCTCTCCTGTGAGTCCAATTTTAGATTTTGATATTTCACTTCAGGTTTACTGTATCGCTTGGACCTTCTTATTTACGATGAAACAGAGAAATTGCATCCGAATTTAATACAAAAAGCACAATGCCGACTTAAGTACAAGGGGACTGACACTCTAACTTTCTATGATTTGAACCTCTGCAGTGAGTCCAGTTTTCGATTCCGATGCTTCACTTCAGGTGTACTGTAACCCTTGGACCTTCTTATTGACGATGAAACACAGAAATTGCATCCGAATTTAATACAAAAGGCACAATGCCGACTTAAGTACAAGAGGACTGACACTCTAACTTTCTACGATTTGAACGCCTCCTGTGAGTCCAATTTCGGATTCCGATGCTTCACTTCAGGTTTACTGTATCCCTTGGAACTTCTTATTGACGATGAAACACAGAATTTGCATCCGAATTTAATACAAAATGCACAATGCCGACTTAAGTACAAGGGGACTGACACTCTAACTTTCTATAATTTGAACCTCTGCAGTGAGTCCAGTTTTCGATTCCGATGCTTCACTTCAGGTGTACTGTAACCCTTGGACCTTCTTATTGACGATGAAACACAGAAATTGCATCCGAATTTAATACAAAAGGCACAATGCCGACTTAAGTACAAGAGGACTGACACTCTAACTTTCTACGATTTGAACCCCTCCTGTGAGTCCAATTTCGGATTCCGATGCTTCACTTCAGGTTTACTGTATCCCTTGGACCTTCATATTGACGATGAAACACAGAAATTGCATCCGAATTTAATACAAAATGCACAATGCCGACTTAAGTACAAGAGGCCTGACACTCTAACTTTCTATGATTTGAACCTCTCCTGTGAGTAGAGTTTTAGATTCCGATTCTTCACTTCAGGTTTAATGTATCCCTTGGACCTTCTTATTGACGATGAAACACAGAAATTGCATCCGAATTTAATACAAAAAGCACAATGGCGACTTAAGTACAAGAGGACTGACACTCTAACATTCTATGATTTGAACCTCTCCTGTGAGTCCAGTTTTAGCTTCCGATGCTTCACTTCAGGTTTACTATATTCCTTGGATATTATTATTGACGATGAAACACAGAAATTGCATCCGAATTTAATACAGGAGGCACAATGCCGACTTAAGTACAAGAGGACTGACACACTAACTTTCAATGATTTGAACCCCTCCTGTGAGTCCAATTTCGGATTCCGATGCTTCACTTCAGGTTTACTGTATCCCTTGGACCTTCTTATTGACGATGAAACACAGATATTGCATCCGAATTTAATACAAAAGGCACAATGCCGACTTAAGTACATAGGACTGACACTCTAACTTTCTATGAATTGAACCACTCCTGTGAGTCCAGTTTTAGGTTCCGATGCTTCACTTCAGGTTTACTGTATCCCTTGGACCTTCTTATTGACGATGAAACACAGAAATTGCAACCGAATTTAATACAAAAGGCACAATGCCGGCATAAAAATATGAGGACTGACACTCTAACTCTCTAAGATTTGAACCTTTCCTGTGAGACCAGTTTTAGATTCCGATGCTTCACTTCAGGTTTACTGTATCCCTTACACCTTCTTATTGACGAAGAAACACAGAAATTGTATTTGAATTTAATACAAAAGGCACAATGGCGACTTAAGTACAAGAGGACTGACACTCTAACATTCTATGATTTGAACCTGTCCTGTGAGTCCAGTTTTAGATTCCGATGCTTCACTTCGGGTTAACTATATTCCTTGGACCTTCTTATTGACGATGAAACACAGAAATTGCATCCGAATTCAATACAAAAGGCACAATGCCGACTTAAGTACAAGGAGACTGACACTCTATCTCTCTATGATTTGAACCTCTCCTGTGAGTCCGGTTTTAGGTTCAGATGCTTCACTTCAGGTTTACTGTATCCCTTGGACCTTCTTATTGACGATGAAACACAGAAATTGCATCCGAATTTAATACAAAAGCACAATGCCGACTTAAGTACAAGAGGACTGACACTCTAACTTTCTATGATTTCAACCTCTCCTGTGAGTCCAGTTTTAGATTCCGATGCTTCACTTCAGGTTTACTGTATTTCTTGGACCCTCTTATTGACGATGAAACGCAGAAATTGCAACCGAATTTAATACAAAAGGCAGATTGCTGGCATAAGTTTAAGAGGACTGACACTAACTTTCTATGATTTGAACCTCTCCTGTGAGTCCAGTTTTAGATTCCGATGCTTCACTCCAGGCTTACTGTATCCCTTAGACCTTCTTATTGACGAAGAAACACAGAAATTGCATCCGAATTTAATACAAAAAGCACAATGGCGACTTACGTTCAAGAGGACTGACACTCTCAATTTCTCCGATTTGAACCTCTCCTGTGAGTCCAGTTTTAGATTTTGATGTTCCACTTCAGGTTTACTGTATCGCTTGACCTTCTTATTGACGATGAAACAAAGAAATTGCATCCGAATGTAATACAATAAGCACAATGCCGACTTAAGTACAAGAGGACTGACACACTAACTTTCAATGATTTGAACCCCTCCTGTGAGTCCAATTTCGGATTCAGATGCTTCACTTCAGGTTTACTGTATCCCTTGGACCTTGTTATTGACGATGAACCACAGAAATTGCTTCCGAATTTAATACAAAAGGCACAATGCCGACTAAAGTACATAGGACTGACACTCTAACTTTCTATGATTTGAACCTCTCCTGTGAGTCCAGTTTTAGATTCCGATGCTTCACTGCAGGTTTACTGTGTCCCTTGGACCTTCTTATTGACGATGAAACACAGAAATTGCAACAGAATTTAATACAAAATGCACAATGCCGGCATAAGTATATGAGGACTGTCACTCTAACTCTCTAAGATTTGAACCTTTCCTGTGAGGCCAGTTTTAGATTCCGATGCTTCACTTCAGGTTTACTGTATCCCTTAGACCTTCTTATTGACGAAGAAACACAGAAATTGTATTCGAATTTAATACAAAAGGCACAATGCCGACTTAAGTACAAGAGGACTGACACTCTAACATACTATGATTTGAACCTCTCCTGTGAGTCCAGTTTTAGATTCCGATGCTGCACTTCAGGTTTACTATATTCCTTGGACCTTCTTATTGACGATGAAACACAGAAATTGCATCCGAATTTAATACAAAAGGCACAATGCCGACTTAAGTACAAGGAGACTGACACTCTATCTCTCTATGATTTGAACCTCTCCTGTGAGTCCGGTTTTAGGTTCCGATGCTTCACTTCAGGTTTACTGTATCCCTTGGACCTTCTTATTGACGATGAAACCTAGAAATTGCATCCGAATTTAATACAAAAGCACAATGCCGACTTAAGTACAAGAGGACTGACACTCTAACTTTCTATGATTTCAACCTCTCCTGTGAGTCCAGTTTTAGATTCCGATGCTTCACTTCAGGTTTACTGTATTTCTTGCACCTTCTTATTGACGATGAAACACAGAAATTGCAACCGAATTTAATACAAATGGCAGATTGCCGGCATAAGTATAAGATGACTGACAGTCTAACTCTCTAAGATTTGAAACTCTCCTGTGAGTTTAGTTTTAGATTCCGATGCTTCACTTCAGGTTTACTGTATCCCTTGGACCTTCTTAGTGACGATGAAACACAGAAATTGCATCTGAATTTGATACAAAAGCACAATGCCGACCTAATTACAAGAGGACTGACACTAACTTTCTATGATTTGAACCTCTCCTGTGAGTCCAGTTTTAGATTCCGATGCTTCACTCCAGGCTTACTGTATCCCTTGGACCTTCTAATTGACGATGAAACACAGAAATTGCATCCGAATTTAATACAAAAGGCACAATGCCGACTTAAGTACAAGAGGACTGACACTCTAACTTTCTATGATTTGACCCTCTCCTGTGAGTCCAGTTTTAGATTCCGATGCTTCACTTCAGGTTTACTGTATCCCTAGGACCTTCTTATTGATGATGGAACACAGAAATTGCATCCGAATTTAATATAAGAGGCACAATGACGACTTAAGTACAAGAGGACTGACACTCTAACTTTCTATGATTTGAACCTCTGCACTGAGTCCGGTTTTACATTACGATGCGTCACGTCTGGTTCACTGTACCACTTGGACCTTCTTATTGACGCTGAAACAAAGAAATAGCATCGAAATATAATACAAAAGGCACAATGACGACTTAAGTACAAGAGGACTGACACTCTAAATTTCTATAATTTTAACCTCTGCAGTGAGTCCAGTTGTAGATTCCGATGCTTCACTTCAGGTTTACTGTATCCCTTGGACCTTCTTATTGACGATGAAACACAGAAATTGCAACCGAATTTAATACAAAAGGGAGATTGCCGGCATAAGTATAAGAGGACTGACACTCCAAATCTCTAAGATTTGAACCTCTCCTGTGAGTCCAGTATTAGATTCCGATGCTTCCCTTCAGGTTTACTGTATCCATTGGACTTTCTTAGTGACGATGAAACACAGAAATTGCATCTGAATTTAATACAAAAGGCACAATGCCGACTTAATTACAAGAGGATTGACACTAACTTTCTATGATTTGAACCTCTCCTGTGAGTCCAGTTTTAGGTTCCGATGCTTCACTCCAGGTTTACTGTATCCCTTGGACCTTCTTATTGACGATGAAACACAGAAATTGCATCCGAATTTAATACAAAATGCACAATGCCGACTTAAGTACAAGAGGACTGACACTCTAACTTCCTATGATTTGAACCTCTGCAGTGAGTCCGGTTTTACATTTCGATGCTTCACTTCTGGTTCACTGTAACCCTTGGACCTTCTTATTGACGATGAAACACAGAAATTGCATAGGAATTTAATACAAAAGGCACAATGCCGACTTAAGAACAAGAGGACTGACTCTCTTGCATTCTATGATTAGAACCCCTCCTGTGAGTCAAGTTTTGGATTCCGATGCTTCACTTCAGGTTTACTGTTTCCCTTGGACCTGCTTATTGACGATGAGACACAGAAATTGCATCCGAATTTAATACAAAAGGCACAATGAAGACAGAAATACAAGAGAACTGACACTCTAACTTTCTATGATTTGAACCTCTCTTGTGAGTCCAGTTTTAGATTCCGATGCATCACTTCAGGTTTGCTGTATCCCTTGGACCTTCTTATTGACGATGAAACACAGAATCTGCATCTGAATTTTTATACAAAAGGCACAATGCCGACTTAAGGACAAGCGGACAGACACTCTAACTTTCTAGGATTTGAACGTCTCCTGTGAGTCCCGTTTTAGATTCCGATGCTTTACTCCAGGTTTACTGTATCCCTTGGACCTTCTTCCTTACGATGAAACTCTGAAATTGCATCCGAATTTAATACAATAGGCACAATGCCGACTTAAGTACAAGAGGACTGACACTCTAACTTTCTATGATTTGAACCTCTGCAGTGAGTCCAGTTTTAGATTCCGATGCTTCACTTCAGGTTTATTGTAACCCTTGGACCTTCTTATTGACGATGAGAAACAGAAATTCCATCCGAATGAAATACAAAAGGCACAATGCCGACTTAAGGACAAGAGGACTGACACTCTAACTTTCTGTGATTTGAACCTCTCCTGTGAGTCCAGTTTTAGATTCCGATGCTTCACTTCAGGTTTACTGTATCCCTTGGACCTTCTTATTGACGATGAAACACAGAAAGTGCAACCGAATTTAATACAAAAGGCACAATGCCGGCATAAGTATAAGAGGACTGACACTCTAACTTTCTAAGGTTTGAACCTCTCCTGTGAGACCAGTTTTAGATTCCGATGCTTCACTTCAGGTTTACTGTATCCCTTGGACCTTCGTATTGACGAAGAAACACAGAAATTGTATCCGAATTTAATACAAAAGGCACAATGCCGACTTAAGTACAAGAGGACTGACACTCTAACATTCTATGATTTGAACCTCTCCTGTGAGTCCAGTTTTAGATTCCGATGCTTCACTTCAGGTTTACTGTATCCCTTGGACCTGGTTAGTGACGATGAAACACAGAAATTTCATCTGAATGTAATACAAAAGCCACAATGCCGTCTTAATTACAAGAGGTCTACAACTAACTTCCTATGATTTGAACCTCTCCTGTGAGTCCAGTTTTAGATTCCGATGCTTCAGTCCAGGTTTACTGTATCACATGGACCTTCTTATTGACGATGAAACACAGAAATTGCATCCGAAATTAATACAAAATGTACAATGCCGACTTAAGTACAAGAGGACTGACACTCTAACTTCCTATGATTTGAACCTCTGCAGTCAGTACGGTTTTACATTTCGATGCTTCACTTCTGGTTCACTGTAACCCTTGGACCTTCTTATTGACGATGAAACACAGAAATTGCATCCGAATTTAATACAAAAGGCACACTGCTGACTTACGAACATGAGGGCTGACTCTCTTACTTTCTATGATTTGAACCCCTCCTGTGAGTCAAGTTTCGGATTCGAATGCTTCACTTCTGATTTACTGATTCCCTGGGACCTTCTTATTGACGATGAAACACAGAAATTGCATCAGAATTTAATACTAAAGGCACAATGCCGACTTCAGTACAAGAGGACTGACACTCTAATATTCTATGATTTGAACCTCTCTTGTGAGTCCAGTTTTAGATTCCGATGCTTCACTTCAGGTTTGCTGTATCCCTTCGACCTTCTTATTGACGATGAAACACAGTAATTGCATCTGAATTTTTTATACAAAAGGCACAATGCCGACTTACGGACAAGCGGACAGACACTCTAACTTTCTAGGATTTGAACCTATGCAGTGAGTCCGGTTTTACATTTCGATGCTTCACTTCTGGTTCATTGTAACCCTAGGACCTTCTTATTGACGATGAAACACAGAAATTGCAACCTAATTTAATACAAAAAGCACAATGCCGGCATAAGTATAAGAGGAATGACACTCTAACATTCTATGATTTGAACCTCTCCTGTGAGTCCAGTTTCAGATTCCGATGCTTCACTTCAGGTTTACTTTATCCCTTGGACCTTCTTAGTGACGATGAAACACAGAAATTGCATCTGAATTTAATGCAAAAGGCACAATGCCGACTTAATTACAAGAGGACTACAACTAACTTTCTATGATTTGAACCTTTCCAGTGAGTCCAGTCTTAGATTCCGATGCTTCACTCCAGGTTTACTGTATCCCATGGACCTTCTTATTGACGATGAAACACAGAAATTGCATCCGAATTTAATACAAAAAGTGCAATGCCGACTTAAGTACAAGGGGACTGACACTCTAACTCTCTATGATATGGACCCCTCCTGTGAGTCCAGTTTTAGATTCCGATGCTTCACTTCAGGTTTACTGTATCCCTTGGACCTTCTTATTGACGATGAAACACAGAAATTGCAACCGAATTTAATACAAAAGGCACCATGCCGGCATAAGTATAAGAGGACTGACACTCTAACTCTCTAACATTTGAACCTCTCCTGTGTGTCCAGTTTCAGATTCCGATGCTTCACTTCAGGTTTACTGTATCCCTTGGACCTTCTTAGTGACGATGAAACACAGAAATTGCATCTGAATTTAATACAAAACGTACAATGCCGACTTAATTACAAGAGGACTACAACTGACTTTCTATAATTTGAACCTCTCCTGTGAGTCCAGTTTTAGATTCCGATGCTTCACTCCAGGTTTACTGTATCCCATGGACCTTCTTATTGACGATGAAACACAGAAATTGCATCCGAATTGAGTACAAAAATTACAATGCCGACTTATGTACAAGAGGACTGACACTCTAACTTCCTATGATTTGAACCTCTGCAGTGAGTCCGGTTTTACATTTAGATGCTTCACTTCTGGTTCACTGTAACCCTTGGACCTTCTTATTGACGATGAAACACAGAAATTGCATCCGAATTTAATACAAAAGGCACAATGCCGACTTAAGAACATGAGGGCTGACTCTCTTACTTTCTATGATTTGAACCCGTCCTGTGAGTCAAGTTTTGGATTCCGATGCTTCACTTCAGGTTTACTGTATCCCTTGGACCTTCTTATTGACGATGAAACTCAGAAATTGCATCCGAATTTAATACAAAAGGCACAATGCCGACTTAAGTACAAGAGGACTGACACTGTAACTTTCTATGATTTGAACCTCTGTAGTGAGTCCAGTTTTAGATTCCGATGCTTCACTTCAGGGTTACTGTAACCCTTGGACCTTCTTGTTGACGATGAAAAACAGAAATTGCATCCGAATTTAATACAAAAGGCACAATGCCGACTTAAGTACGAGAGGTTTGACACTCTAACTTTCTATGATTTGAACCCCTCCTGTGATTATAGTTTTGGTTTCCGATGCTTCACTTCAGGTTTACTGTATCCCTTGGACCTTCTTATTGACGATGAAGCACAGAAATTGCATCCGAATTTAATACAAAAGGCACAATGCCGACTTAAGTACAAGGGGACTGACACTCTAACTCTCTATGATATGAACCCCTCCTGTGACTCCAGTTTTAGATTCTGATGCTTCACTTCAGGTTTACTGTATCCCCCAGACCTTCTTATTGACGATGAAGCACAGAAATTGCATCCGAATTTAATACAAAAGGCACAATGCCGACTTAAGTACAAGGGGACTGACACTCTAACTCTCTATGATATGAACCCCTCCTGTGACTCCAGTTTTAGATTCTGATGCTTCACTTCAGGTTTACTGTATCCCCCAGACCTTGTTATGGACGATGAAACACTGAAATTGCATCCGAATTTAATACAAAAGGCACAATGCCGACTTAAGTACAAGAGGACTGACACTCTAACATTCTATGATTTGAACCTCTGCAGTGAGTCCAGTTTTAGATTCCGATGCTTCACTTCAGGTTTACTGTAACCCTTGGGCCTTCTTATTGACGATGAAAAACAGAAATTGCATCCGAATTTAATACAAAAGGCACAATGCCTACTTAAGTACAAGAGGACTGACACTCTAATTTTCTATGATTTGAACCTCTGCAGTGAGTCAAGTTATAGATTCCGATGCTTCACTTCAGGTTTACTGTAACCCATGGACCTTCTTATTGACGATGAAACTCAGAAATTGCATCCGAATTTAATACGAAAGGCACAATGCCGACTTAAGTACAAGAGGACTGACACTCTAACATTCTATGATTTGAACCTCTGCAGTGAGTCCAGTTTTAGATTCCGATGCTTCACTTCAGGGTTACTGTAACCCTTGGACCTTCTTGTTGACGATGAAAAACAGAAATTGCATCCGAATTTAATACAAAAGGCACAATGCCGACTTAAGTACAAGAGGTTTGACACTAACTTTGTATGATTTGAACCCCTCCTGTGATTATAGTTTTGGTTTCCGATGCTTCACTTCAGTTTTACTGTATGCCTTGGACCTTCTTATTGACGATGAAGCACAGAAATTGCATCCGAATTTAATACAAAAGGCACAATGCCGACTTAAGTACAAGGGGACTGACACTCTAACTCTCTACGATATGAACCCCTCCTGTGACTCCAGTTTTAGATTCCGATGCTTCACTTCAGGTTTACTGTATCCCTTGGACCTTATTATTAACGATGAAACTCAGAAATTGCATCCGAATTTAATACAAAAGGCACAATGCCGACTTAAGTACAAGAGGACTGACACTCTAATTTTCTATGATTTGAACCTCTCCTGTGAGACAGTTTTAGAATCTGATGCTTCACTTCAGGTTTACTGTATCCCCCAGACCTTGTTATTGACGATGAAACACAGAAATAGCATCCGAATTTAATACAAAAGGCACAATGCCGACTTAAGAACAAGGGGACTGACACTCTAACTCTCTAAGATATGAACCCATCCTGTGACTCCAGTTTTAGATTCCGATGCTTCACTTCAGGTTTACTGTATCCCTTGGACCTTCTTATTGACAATGAAACACAGAAATTGAAACTGAATTTAATACAAGAAGCACAATGCCGGCATAAGTATAAGAGGACTGACACTCTAACCCTCTAAGATTTGAACCACTCCTGTGAGTCCAGTTATAGATTCCGATGCTTCACTTCAGGTTTACTGTATTCCTTGGACCTTCTTATTGACGAAAAAACACAGAAATTGCATCCGAATATAATACAAAAGGCACAATACCGTCTTAAGTACAAGAGGACTGACACTCTAACATTCAATGATTTGAACCTCTCCTGAGAGTCCAGTTTTAGATTCCGAAGATTCACTTCAGGTTTACTGTATCCCTTGGACCTTCTTATTGACGATGAAACACAGAAATTGCATCGGAATTTAATACAAAAGGCACAATGACGACTTAAGTACAAGGGGACTGTTACTAACTTTCTATGATTTGAACCTCTGCTGTGAGTCCCGTTTTAGATTCCGATACTACACTCCAGGTTTACTGTTTCCCTTGGACCTTCTTATTGACGATGAAACACAGACAATGCATCCGAATTTAATACAAACGGCACAATGCCGACTTAAGTACAAGAGGACTGACACTCTAAGTTCCTATGATTTAAACCTCTCCTGTGAGTGCAGTTTTAGATTCCGATGCCTCACTTCAGGTTTACTGCATCGCTTGGACCTTCTTAGTGACGATGAAACACAGAAAATGCATCCGAATTTAATACAAGAGGTACATTACCGACGTAAGTACAAGAGGACTGACACTCTAACTTTCTATGATTTGAACCTCTCCTGTGAGTCAGTTTTAGATTCCGATGCTTCATTTCAGGTTTACTGTATCCCATGGACCATCTTATTGACGATGAAACACAGAAATTGCATCGGAATTTAATACAAAATGTACAATGCCGACTTAAGTACAAGAGGGCTGACACTCTAACTTCCTATGATTTGAACCTCTGCAGTAAGTCCGGTTTTACATTTCGATGCATCACTTCTGGTTCACAGTAACCCTTGGACCTTCTTATTGACGATGAAACACAGAAATTGCATGCGAATTTAATACAAAAGGCACAATGCCGACTTAAGAACATGAGGGCTGACTCTCTTACTTTCTATGATTTGAACCCGTCCTGTGAGTCAAGTTTTGGATACCGATGCTTCACTTCAGGTTTACTGTTTCCCTTGGACCTTCTTATTGACGATGAAACACAGAAATTGCATCAGAATTTAATACAAAAGGCACAATGCCGACTTAAGTACAAGAGGACTGACACTTTAACTTTCTATGATTTGAACCTCTGCAGTGAGTCCAGTTATAGATTCCGATGCTTCACTTCAGGTTTACTGTAACCGTTGGACCTTCTTATTGACGATGAAAAACAGAAATTGCATCCGAATTTTATACAAAAGGCACAATGCCGACTTAAGTACAAGAGGACTGACACTCTAATTTTCTACGATTTGAACCTCTGCAGTGAGTCCAGTTATAGATTCCGATGCTTCACTTCAGGTTTACTGTAACCCATGGACCTTCTTATTGACGATGAAAAACAGAAATTGCATCCGAATTTAATAAAAAAGGCACAATGCCGACTTAAGTACAAGAGGATTGACACTCTAACTTTCTATCATTTGAACTCTCCTGTGAGTCCAGTTTTAGATTCCGATGCTTCACTTCAGGTTTACTGTATCCCTTGGACCTTCTTATTGACGATGAAACACAGAAATTGCAACCGAATTTAATACAAAAGGCACAATGCCGACATAAGTATAAGGTGAATGACACTCTAACTCTCTAACATTTGAACCTCTCCTGTGTGTCCAGTTTCAGATTCCGATGCTTCACTTCAGGTTTACTGTATCCCTTGGACCTTCTTAGTGACGATGAAACACAGAAATTGCATCTGAATTTAATACAAAACGTACAATGCCGACTTAATTACAAGAGGACTACAACTGACTTTCTATAATTTGAACCTCTCCTGTGAGTCCAGTTTTAGATTCCGATGCTTCACTCCAGGTTTACTGTATCCCATGGACCTTCTTATTGACGTGGAAACACAGAAATTGCATCCGAATTGAGTACAAAAATTACAATGCCGACTTATGTACAAGAGGACTGACACTCTAACTTCCTATGATTTGAACCTCTGCAGTGAGTCCGGTTTTACATTTCGATGCTTCACTTCTGGTTCACTGTAACCCTTGGACCTTCTTATTGACGATGATACACAGAAATTGCATCCGAATGTAATACAAAAGGCACAATGCCGACTTAAGAACATGAGGGCTGACTCTCTTACTTTCTATGATTTGAACCTCTGTAGTGAGTCCAGTTTTAGATTCCGATGCTTCACTTCAGGGTTACTGTAACCCTTGGACCTTCTTGTTGACGATGAAAAACAGAAATTGCATCCGAATTTAATACAAAAGGCACAATGTCGACTTTAGAACAAGGGGACTGACACTCTAATTTCCTATGATTTGAACCTCTCCTGTGAGTGCAGTTTTAGATTCCGATGCTTCACTTCAGGTTTACTGCATCGCTTGGACCTTCTTATTGACGATGAAACACAGAAATTGGATCCGAATTTAATACAAAAATTACAATGCCGACTTAAGTACAAGAGGACTGACACTCTAACTTACTATGATTTGATCCTCTGCAGTGAGTCCGGTTTTACATTTCGATGCTTCACTTCTGGTTCACTGTAACCCTTGGACCTTCTTATTGACGATGAAACACAGAAATTGCATCCGAATTTAATACAAAAGGCACAATGAAGACTTAAGAACATGAGGGCTGACTCTCTTACTTTCTATGATTTGAACCCGTCCTGTGAGTCAAGTTTTGGATTCCGATGCTTCACTTCAGGTTTACTGTTTCCCTTAGACCTTCTTATTGACGATGAAACACAGAAATTGCATCAGAATTTAATACAAAAGGCACAATGCCGACTTAAGTACAAGAGGACTGCCACTCTAACTTTCTACGATTTGAACCTCTGCAGTGAGTCCAGTTATAGATTCCGATGCTTCACTTCAGGTTTACTGTGACCCTTGGACCTTCCTATTGACGATAAAAAACAGAAATTGCATCCGAATTTAATACAAAAGGCACAATGCCGACTTAAGTACAAGAGGACTGACACTCTAATTTTCTATGATTTGAACCTCTGCAGTGAGTCCAGTTTTAGATTCCGATGCTTCACTTCAGGTTTACTGTAACCCATGGACCTTCTTATTGACGATGAAAAACAGATATTGCATCCGAATTTAATACAAAAGGCACAATGCCGACTTAAGTACAAGAGGACTGACACTCTAAATTTCTATGATTTGAACTCTCCTGTGAGTCCAGTTTTAGATTCCGCTGCTTCACTTCAGGTTTACTGTATCCCTTGGACCTTCTTATTGACGATAAAACACAGAAATTACAACCGAATTTAATACAAAAGGCACAATGCCGGCATAAGTATAAGAGGACTGACACTCTAACTCTCTAACATTTGAACCTCTCCTGTGAGTCCAGTTTCAGATACCGATGCTTCACTTCAGGTTTACTGTATCCCTTGGACCTTCTTAGTGACGATGAAACACAGAAATTGCATCTGAATTTAATACAAAACGAACAATGCCGACTTAATTACAAGAGGACTACAACTGACTTTCTATAATTTGAACCTCTCCTGTGAGTCCAGTTTTAGATTCCGATGCTTCACTCCAGGTTTACTGTATCCCATGGACCTTCTTATTGACGATGAAACACAGAAATTGCATCCGAATTTAATACAAAAAGTACAATGCCGACTTAAGTACAAGAGGACTGACACTCTAACTTCCTATGATTTGAACCTCTGCAGTGAGTCCGGTTTTGCATTTCGATGCTTCACTTCTGCTTCACTGTAACCCTTGGCCCTTCTTATTGACGATAAAACACAGAAATTGCATCCGAATGTAATACAAAAGGCACAATGCCGACTTAAGAACATGAGGGCTGATTCTCTTACTTTCTATGATTTGAACCCGTCCTGGAGTCAAGTTTTGGATTCCGATGCTTCACTTCTGGTTTACTGTTTACCTTGGACCTTCGTATTGACGATGAAACTCAGAAATTGCATCCGAATTTAATACAAAAGGCACAATGCCGACGTAAGTACAAGAGGACTGACACTCTAACTTTCAATTATTTGAACCTCTCCTGTGAGTAAAGTTTCAGATTCCGATGCTTTACTTCAGGTTTACTGTATCCCTTGGACCTTCTTATTGACGATGAAACTCAGAAATTGCATCCGAATTTAATACAAAAGGCACAATGCCGACTTAAGTACAAGAGGACTGACACTCTAACTTTCTATGATTTGAACCTCTGCAGTGAGTCCAGTTTTAGATTCCGATGCTTCACTTTAGGGTTACTGTAACCCTTGGACCTTCTTGTTGACGATGAAGCACAGAAATTGCATCCGAATTTAATACAAAAGGCACAATGCCGACTTAAGTACAAGGGGACTGACACTCTAACTCTCTATCATATGAACCCCTCCTGTAACTCCAGTTTTAGATTCCGATGCTTCACTTCAGGTTTACTGTATCCCTTGGACCTTATTGACGATGAAACACAGAAATTGCAACCGAATTTAATACAAAGGGCACAATGCCGACGTAAGTACAGGAGGACTGACACTCTAACTATCTATTTTTTGAACCTCTCCTGTGAGTCCAGTTTTAGATTCCGATGCTTCACTTCAGGTTTACTGTATCCCTTGGACCTCCTTATTGACGATGAAACTCAGAAATTGCATCCGAATTTAATACAAAAGGCACAATACCGACTTAATTACAAGAGGACTGACACTCTAACTTTCTATGATTTGAACCTCTCCTGTGGGACCAGTTTTAGTTTCTGATGCTTCACTTCAGGTTTACTGTACCCCCAGACCTTGTTATTGACGATGAAACACAGAAATTGCATCCGAATATAATACAAAAGGCACAATGCCGACTTAAGTACAAGGGGACTGACACTCTAACTCTCTATGATATGAACCCATGCTGTGACTCCAGTTTTAGATTCCGATGCTGCACTTCAGGTTTACTGTATCCCTTGGACCTTCTTATTGACAATGAAACACAGAAATTTCAACCGAATTTAATAGAAAAGGCACAATGCCGGCATAAGTATAAGAGGACTGACACTCTAACCCTCTAAGATTTGAACCACTCCTGTGAGTCCAGTTATAGATTCCGATGCTTCACTTCAGGTTTACTGTATTCCTTGGACCTTCTTATTGACGAAAAAACACAGAAATTGCATCCGAATATAATACAAAAGGCACAATGCCGTCTTAAGTACAAGAGGACTGACACTCTAACTTTCAATGATTTGAACCTCTCCTGAGAGTCCAGTTTTAGATTCCGAAGATTCACTTCAGGTTTACTGTATCCCTTGGACCTTCTTATTGACGATGAAACACAGAAATTGCATCGGAATTTAATACAAAAGGCACAATGCCGACTTAAGTACAAGGGGACTGTTACTAACTTTCTATGATTTGAACCTCGCCTGTGAGTCCCGTTTTAGATTCCGATACTTCACTCCAGGTTTACTGTTTCCCTTGGACCTTCTTATTGACGATGAAACACAGAAAATGCATCCGAATTTAATACAAGAGGCACATTACCGACGTAAGTACAAGAGGACTGACTCTCTAACTTTCTATGATTTGAACCTCTCCTGTGAGTCAGTTTTAGATTTTGATGCTTCACTTCAGGTTTAGTGTATCGCTTGGACCTTCTTATTTACGATGAAACACAGAAATTGCATCCGAATTTAATACAAAAAGCACAATGCCGACTTAAGTACAAGAGGACTGACACTCTAACATTCTATGATTTGAAGCCCTGCAATAAGTCCATTTTTAGATTCCGATGCTTTACTTCAGGTTTACTGTAACCCTTGGACCTTCTCATTCACGATGAATTACAGAAATTGCATCCGAATTTAATACAAAAGGCACAATGCCGACTTAAGTACAAGAGGACTGACACTCTAACATTCTATGATTTGAAGCCCTGCAATAAGTCCATTTTTAGATTCCGATGCTTTACTTCAGGTTTACTGTAACCCTTGGACCTTCTCATTCACGATGAATTACAGAAATTGCATCCGAATTTAATACAAAAAGCACAATGCCGACTTAATTACAAGAGGACTACAACTAACTTTCTATAATTTGAACCTCTCCTGTGAGTCCAGTATTAGATTCCGTTGCTTCACTCCAGGTTTACTGTATTCCATGGACCTTCATATTGACGATGAAACACAGAAATTGCATTCGAATTTAATACAAAAGGTACAATGCCGACTTAAGTACAAGAGGACTGACACTCTAACTTCCTGTGATAAGAACCTCTGCAGTGAGTCCGGTTTTACATTTCGATGCCTCACTTCTGGTTCACTGTAACCCTAGGAAGTTCTTATTGACGATGAAACACAGAAATTACATCCGAATTTAATACAAAAGGCACAATGCCGACTTAAGAACATTAGGACTGACTCTCTTACTTTCTATGATTTGAACTCGTCCTGTGAGGCAAGATTTGAATTCCGATGCTTCACTTCAGGTTTACTGTTTCCCTTGTACCTTCTTATTGACGATGAAACACAGAAATTGCGTCAGAATTTAATACAAAAAGCACAATGCCGACTTAAGTACAAGGGGACTGACACCCTAACTCTCTATGATATGAACCCCTCCTGTGACTCCAGTTTTAGATTCCGATGCTTCACTTCAGGTTTACTGTAACCCTTGGACCTTCTTATTGACGATGAAACACAGAAATTGCAACCGAATTTAATACAAAAGTCACAATGCCGACGTAAGTACAAGGGGAATGACACTCTAACTCTCTATGATATGAACCCCTCCTGTGACTCCAGTTTTAGATTCCGATGCTTCACTTCAGGTTTACTGTATCCCTTGGACCTTCTTATTGACGATGAAACACAGAAATTGCAACCGAATTTAATACAAAAGGCACAATGCCGACGTAAGTACAAGAGGACTGACACTCTACCTCTCTATTATTTGAACCTCTCCTGTGAGTCCAGTTTTAGATTCCGATGCTTCACTTCAGGTTTACTGTATCCCTTGGACCTTCTTATTGACGATGAAACTCAGAAATTGCATCCGAATTTAATACAAAAGGCACAATGCCGACTTAAGTACAAGAGGACTGACACTCTAACTTTATATGATTTGAACCTCTCCTGTGAGACCAGTTTTAGATTCTGATGCTTCACTTCAGGTATACTGTATCCCCCAGACCTTGTTATTGACGATGAAACACAGAAATTGCATCCGAATTTAATACAAAAGGCACAATGCCGACTTAAGTACAAGGGGATTGACACTTTAACTCTCTATGATATGAACCCCTCCTGTGACTCCAGTTTTAGATTCCGATGCTTCACTTCAGGTTTACTGTATCCCTTGGACCTTCTTATTGACGATGAAACACAGAAATTGCATCGGAATGTAATACAAAAGGCACAATGTCGACTTAAGTACAAGGGGACTGACAGTAACTTTCTATGATTTGAACCTCTCCTGTGAGTCCCGTTTTAGATTCCGATACTTCACTGCCGGTTTACTGTTTCCCTTGGACCTTCTTATTGACGATGAAACACAGATATTGCATCCGAATTTAATACAAAAGGCACAATGCCGACTTAAGTACAAGAGGACTGACACTCTAACTTCCTATGATTTGAACCTCTCCTGTGAGTCAGTTTTAGTTTCCGATGCTTCACTTCAGGTTTACTGTATCGCTTGGACCTTCTTATTGACGATGAAACACAGAAAATGCATCCGAATTTAATACAAGAGGCACATTACCGACGTAAGTACAAGAGGACTGACACTCTAACTTTCAATGATTTGAACCTCTCCTGTGAGACCAGTTTTAGATTCCGATGCTTCACTCCAGGTTTACTGTATCCCATGGACCTTCTTATTGACGATGAAACACAGAAATTGCATCCGAATTTAATTCAAAAAGTATAATGCCGACTTAAGTACAAGCGGACTGACACTCTAACTTCATATGATTTGAACCTCTGCAGTGAGTCCGGTTTTACATTTAGATGCTTCACTTCTGGTTCACTGTAACCCTTGGACCTTCTTATTGACGTTGAAACATAGAAATTGCATCCGAATGTAATACAAAAGGCACAATGCCGACTTAAGAACATGAGGGCTGACTCTCTTACTTTCTATGATTTGAACTCGTCCTGTGAGTCAAGTTTTGAATTCCGATGCTTCACTTCAGGTTTACTGTTTCCCTTGTACCTTCTTATTGACGATGAAACACAGAAATTGCGTCAGAATTTAATACAAAAAGCACAATGCCGACTTAAGTACAAGCGGACTGACACTCTAACTTTCAATGATTTGAACCTCTCTTGTGAGTCCAGTTTTAGATTCCGATGCTTCACTTCAGGTTTGCTGTATCCCTTGGACCTTCTTATTGACGATGAAGCACAGAAATTGCATCCGAATTTAATACAAAAGGCACAATGCCGACTTAAGTACAAGGGGAGTGACACTCTAACTCTCTATGATAAGAACCCCTCCTGTGACTCCAGTTTTAGATTCCGATGCTTCACTTCAGGTTTACTGTAACCCTTGGACCTTCTTATTGACGATGAAACACAGAAATTGCAACCGAATTTAATACAAAAGGCACAATGCCGACGTAAGTACAAGGGGACTGACACTCTAACTCTCTATGATTTGAACCCCTCCTGTGACTCCTGTTTTAGATTCCGATGCTTCACTTCAGGTTTACTGTATCCCTTGGACCTTCTTATTGACGATGAAACACAGAAATTGCAACCGAATTTAATACAAAAGGCACAATGCCGACGTAAGTACAAGAGGACTGACACTCTACCTTTTTATTATTTGAACCTCTCCTGTGAGTCCAGTTTTAGATTCCGATGCTTCACTTCAGGTTTACTGTATCCCTTGGACCTTCTTATTGACGATGAAACTCAGAAATTGCATCCGAATTTAATACAAAAGGCACAATGCCGACTTAAGTACAATAGGACTGACACTCTAACTTTATATGATTTGAACCTCTCCTGTGAGACCAGTTTTAGATTCTGATGCTTCACTTCAGGTTTACTGTATCCCCCAGACCTTGTTATTGACGATGAAACACAGAAATTGCATCCGAATTTAATACAAAAGGCACAATGCCGACTTAAGTACAAGGGGATTGACACTCTAACTCTCTATGATATGAACCCCTCCTGTGACTCCAGTTTTAGATTCCGATGCCTCACTTCAGGTTTACTGTATCCCTTGGACCTTCTTATTGACGATGAAACACAGAAATTGCAACCGAATTTAATACAAAATGCACAATGCCGGCATAAGTATAAGAGGACTGATACTCTAACCCTCTAAGATTTGAACCACTCCTGTGAGTCCAGTTTTAGATTCCGATGCTTCACTTCAGGTTTACTGTATCCCTTGGACCTTCTTATTGACGAAGAAACACAGATATTGCATCTGAATATAATACTAAAGGCACAATGCCGTCTTAAGTACAAGAGGACTGACACTCTAACATTCTATGATTTGAACCTCTCCTGAGAGTCCAGTTTTAGATTCCGATGCTTCACTTCAGGTTTACTGTATCCCTTGGACATTCTTATTGACGATGAAACACAGAAATTGCATCGGAATGTAATACAAAAGGCACAATGTCGACTTAAGTACAAGGGGACTGACAGTAACCTTCTATGATTTGAACCTCTCCTGTGAGTCCCGTGTTAGATTCCGATACTTCACTGCTGGTTTACTGTTTCCCTAGGACCTTCTTATTGACGATGAAACACAGATATTGCATCCGAATTTAATACAAAAGGCACAATGCCGACTTAAGTACAAGAGGACTGACACTCTAACTTCCTATGATTTGAACCTCTCGTGTGAGTGCAGTTTTAGTTTCCGATGCTTCACTTCAGGTTTACTGTATCGCTTGGACCTTCTTATTGACGATGGAACACAGAAAATGCATCCGAATTTAATACAAGAGGCACATTACCGACGTAAGTACAAGAGGACTGACACTCTAACTTCATATGATTTGAACCTCTGCAGTGAGTCCGGTTTTACATTTCGATGCTTCACTTCTGGTTCACTGTAACCCTTGGACCTTCTTATTGACGATGAAACACAGAAATAGCATCCGAATGTAATACAAAAGGCACAATGCCAACTTAAGAACATGAGGGCTGACTCTCTTACTTTCTATGATTTGAACCCGTCCTATGAGTCAAGTTTTGGATTCCGATGCTTCACTTCAGGTTTACTGTTTACCTTGTACCTTCTTATTGACGATGAAACACAGAAATTGCATCAGAATTTAATACAAAAGGCACAATGCCGACTTAAGTACAAGAGGACGGACACTCTAACTTTCTATGATTTGAACGTCTCTTGTGAGTCCAGTTTTAGATTCCGATGCTTCACTTCAGGTACGCTGTATCCCTTGGACCTTCTTATTGACGATGAAACACAGAAATTGCAACTGAATTTTTATACAAAAGGCACAATGCCGACTTACGGACAAGCGGACAGACACTCTAACTTTCTAGGATTTGAACGTCTCCTGTGAGTCCCGTTTTAGATTCCGATGCTTTACTCCAGGTTTACTGTATCCCTTGGAACTTCTTATTGACGATGAAACACAGAAATTGCATCCGAATTTAATACAAAAGGCACAATGCCGACGTAAGTACAAGAGGACTGACACTCTAACTTTCAATTATTTCAACCTCACCTGTAAGTCCAGTTTTAGATTCCGATGCTTTACTTCAGGTTTACTGTATCACTTGGACCTTCTTATTGACGATGAAACACAGAAATTGCATCCGAATTTAATACAAAAGGCACAATGCCGACTTAAGTACAAGGGGACTGACGCTCTGACTCTCTATGATATGAACCCCTAATGTGACTCCAGTTTTAGATTCCGATGCTTCACTACAGGTTTACTGTATCCCTTGGACCTTCTTATTGACGATGAAACACAGAAATTGCAACCGAATTTATTACAAAAGGCACAATGCCAACGTAAGTACAGGAGGACTGACACTCTAACTTTCTATTATTTGAACCTCTCCTGTGAGTCCAGTTTTAGATTCCGATGCTTCACTTCAGGTTTACTGTATCCCTTGGACCTACTTATTGACGATGAAACACAGAAATTGCAACCAAATTTAATACAAAAGGCACAATGCCGACTTAAGTACAAGAGGACTGACACTCTGACTTTCTATGATTTGAACCTCTCCTGTGAGACCAGTTTTAGATTCTGATGCTTCACTTCAGGTTTACTGTATCCCCCAGACCTTGTTATTGACGATGAAACACAGAAATTGCATCCGAATTTAATACAAAAGGCACAATGCCGATTTAAGTACAAGGGGACTGACACTCTAACTCTCTATGATATGAACCCTTCCTGTGACTCCAGTTTTAGATTCCGATGCTTCACTTCAGGTTTACTGTATCCCTTGGACCTTCTTATTGACGATGAAACACAGAAATTGCCAACGAATTTAATACAAAAGGCACAATGCCGGCATAACTATAAGAGGACTGACACTCTAACCCTCTAAGATTTGAACCACTCCTGTGAGTCCAGTTATAGATTCCGATGCTTCACTTCAGGTTTACTGTATCCCTTGGACCTTCTTTTTGACGAAAAAACACAGAAATTGTATCCGAATATAATACAAAAGGCACATTGCCGTCTTAAGTACAAGAGGACTGACACTCTAACATTCAATGATTTGAACCTCTCCTGAGAGTCCAGTTTTAGATTCCGAAGATTCACTTCAGGTTTACTGTATCCCTTGGACCTTCTTATTGACGATGAAACACAGAAATTGCATCGGAATTAATACAAAAGGCACAATGCCGACTTAAGGACAAGGGGACTGTTACTAACTTTCTATGATTTGTACCTCTCCTGTGAGTCCCGTTTTAGATTCCGATACTTCACTGCAGGTTTACTGTTTCCCTTGGATCTTCTTATTGACGATGAAACACAGAAATTGCATCCGAATTTAATACAAAAATCACAATGCCGACTTAAGTACAAGGGGATTGACACTCTAACTCTCTATGATATGAACCCCTCCTGTGACTCCAGTTTTAGATTCCGATGCTTCACTTCAGGTTTACTGTATCCCTTGGACCTTCTTATTGACGATGAAACACAGAAATTGCAACCGAATTTAATACAAAATGCACAATGCCGGCATAAGTATAAGAGGACTGATACTCTAACCCTCTAAGATTAGTACCACTCCTGTGAGTCCAGTTATAGATTCCGATGCTTCACTTCAGGTTTACTGTATCCCTTGGACCTTCTTATTGACGAAGAAACACAGAAATTGCATCCGAATATAATACTAAAGGCACAATGCCGTCTTAAGTACAAGAGGACTGACACTCTAACATTCTATGATTTGAACCTTTCCTGAGAGTCCAGTTTTAGATTCCGATGCTTCACTTCAGGTTTACTGTATCCCTTGGACCTTCTTATTGACGATGAAACACAGAAATTGCATCGGAATGTAATACAAAAGGCACAATGTCGACTTAAGTACAAGGGGACTGACAGTAGCTTTCTATGATTTGAACCTCTCCTGGGAGTCCCGTTTTAGATTCCGATACTTCACTGCAGGTTTACTGTTTCCCTTGGACCTTCTTATTGACGATGAAAAACAGATATTGCATCCGAATTTTATACCAAAGGCAAAATGCCGACTTAAGTACTAGAGGACTGACACTCTAACTTCCTATGATTTGAACCTCTCCTGTGAGTCCCGTTCTAGATTCCGATACTTCACTGCAGGTTTACTGTTTCCCTTGGACCTTCTTATTGACGATGAAACACAGATATTGCATCCGAATTTTATACAAAAGGCACAATGCCGACTTAAGTACAAGAGGACTGACACTCTAACTTCCTATGATTTGAACCTCTCCTGTGAGTCCAGTTTTAGATTCCGATGCTTCACTCCAGGTTTACTGTATCCCATGGACCTTCTTATTGACGATGAAACACAGAAATTGCATCCGAATTTAATTCAAAAGTACAATGCCGACTTAAGTACAAGAGGACTGACACTCTAACTTCATATGATTTGAACCTCTGCAGTGAGTCCGGTTATACATTTCGATGCTTCACTTCTGGTTCACTGTAACCCTTGGACCTTCTTATTGACGATGAAACACAGAAATTGCATCCGAATGTAATACAAAAGGCACAATGCCGACATAAGAACATGAGGGCTGACTCTCTTACTTTCTATGATTTGAACCAGTCCTGTGAGTCAAGTTTTGGATTCCGATGCTTCACTTCAGGTATGCTGTATCCCTTGGACCTTCTTATTGACGATGAAACACAGAAATAGCATCCGAATTTAATACAAAAGGCACAATGCCGACGAAAGTACAAGAGGACTGACACTCTAACTTTCAATTATTTGAACCTCACCTGTGAGTCCAGTTTTAGATTCCGATGCTTTACTTCAGGTATGCTGTATCCCTTGGACCTTCTTATTGACGATGAAACACAGAAATTGCATCTGAATTTTTTATACAAAAGGCACAATGCCGACTTACGGACAAGCGGACAGACACTCTAACTTTCTAGGATTCGAACGTCTCCTGTGAGTCCCGTTTTAGATTCCGATGCTTTACTCCAGGTTTACTGTATCCCTTGGACCTTCTTATTGACGATGAAACACAGAAATTGGATCCGAATTTAATACAAAAGGCACAATGCCGACGTAAGTTCAAGAGGACTGACACTCTAACTTTCAATTATTTCAACCTCTCCTTTGAGTCCAGTTTTAGATTCCGATGCTTTACTTCAGGTTTACTGTGTCCCTTGGACCTTTTTATTGACGATGAAACTCAGAAATTGCATCCGAATTTAATACAAAAGGCACAATGCCGACTTAAGTACAAGAGGTTTGACACTCTAACTTTTTATGGTTTGAACCCCTCCTGTGAAACCAGTTTTGGTTTCCGATGCTTCACTTCAGGTTTACTGTATCCCTTGGACCTTCTTATTGACGATGAAGCACAGAAATTGCATCCGAATTTAATACAAAAGGCACAATGCCTACTTAAGTACAAGGGGACTGACACTCTAACTCTCTATGATATGAACCCCTCCTGTGACTCCAGTTTTAGATTCCGATGCTTCACTTCAGGTTTACTGTATCCCTTGGACCTTCTTATTGACGATGAAACTCAGAAATTGCATCCGAATTTAAAACAAAATGCACATTGCCGTCTTAAGTACAAGAGGACTGACACTCTAACTTTCTATGATTTGAACCTCTCCTGTGAGACCAGTTTTAGATTCCGATGCTTCACTTCAGGTTTACTGTATCCCTTGGACCTTCTTATTGACGATGAAACACAGAAATTGCAACCGAAATTAATACAAATGGCACAATGCCGGCATAAGTATAAGAGGACTGACACTCTAACCCTCTAGCATTTGAACCACTCCTGTGAGTCCAGTTATAGATTCCGATGCTTCACTTCAGGTTTACTGTATCCCTCGGACCTTCTTATTGACGATGAAACTCAGAAATTGCATCCGAATTTAAAACAAAATGCACAATGCCGTCTTAAGTACAAGAGGACTGACACTCTAACTTTCTATGATTTGAACCTCTCCTGTGAGACCAGTTTTAGATTCCGATGCTTCACTTCAGGTTTACTGTATCCCTTGGACCTTCTTATTAACGATGAAACACAGAAACTGCAGCTGAATTAAATACAAAAGGCACAATGCCGACTTAAGCACAAGGGGACTGTTACTAACTTTCTATGATTTGAACCTCTCCTGTGAGTCCCGTTTTAGATTCCGATACTTCACTCCAGGTTTACTGTTTCCCTTGGACCTTCTTATTGACGATGAAACACAGAAATTGCATCCGAATTTAATACAAAAATCACAATGAAGACTTAAGTACAAGAGGACTGACACTCTAATTTCCTATGATTTGAACCTCTTCTGTGAGTGCAGTTTTAGATTCCGGTGCTTCACTTCAGGTTTACTGCATCGCTTGGACCTTCTTATTGACGATGAAACACAGAAAATGCATCCGAATTTAATACAAGAGGCACATTACCGACGTAAGTACAAGAGGACTGACACTCTAACTTTCTATGATTTGAACCTCTCCTGTGAGTCAGTTTTAGATTTTGATGCTTCACTTAAGGTTTAGTGTATCGCTTGGACCTTCTTATTTACGATGAAACATAGAAATTGCATTCGAATTTAATACAAAAGGCACAATGCCGACTTAAGTACTAGAGAACTGACACTCTAACTTTCAATGATTTGAACCTCTCTTGTGAGTCCAGTTTTAGACTCCGATGCTTCACATCAGGTTTGCTGTATCCCTTGGACCTTCTTATTGACGATAAAACACAGAAATTGCATCTGAATTATTTATACAAAAGGCACAATGCCGACTTAAGGACAAGTGGACAGATACTCTAACTTTCTAGGATTTGAACGTCTTCTGTGAGTCCCGTTTTAGATTCCGATGCTTCACTTCAGGTTTACTGTAACCCTTGGACCTTCTTATTGACGATGAAAAACAGAAATTGCATCCGAATTTAATACAAAAGGCACAATGCCGACTTAAGTACAAGAGGTTTGACACTCTAACTTTCTATGATTTGAACCCCCCCGGTGATTCCAGTTTTGGTTTCCGATGCTTCACTTCAGGTTTACTGTATCCCTTGGACCTTCTTATTGACGATGAAGCACAGAAATTGCGTCCGAATTTAATACAAAAGGCACAATGCCGACTTAAGTACAAGGGGACTTACACTCTAACTATCTATGATAAGAACCCCTTCTGTGACTCCAGTTTTAGATTCCGATGCTTCACTTCAGGTTTACTGTAAACCTTGGGCCTTCTTATTGACGATGAAACACAGAAATTGCAACCGAATTTAATACAAACGTTACAATGGCGACGTAAGTACAAGGGGACTGACACTCTAACTCTCTATGATATGAACCCCTCTTGTGACTCCAGTTTTACATTCCGATGCTTCACTTCAGGTTTACTGTATCCCTTGGACCTTCTTATTGACGATGAAACACAGAAATTGCAACCGAATTTAATACAAAATGCACAAAGCCGTCGTAAGTACAAGAGGACTGACACTCCACCTTTCTATTATTTGAACCTCTCCTGTGAGTCCAGTTTTAGATTCCGATGCTTCACTTCAGGTTTACTGTATCCCTCGGACCATCTTATTGACGATGAAACTCAAAAATTGCATCCGAATTTAATACAAAAGGCACAATTCCGACATAAGTACAAAAGGACTGACACTCTAACTTTCTATGATTTGAAACTCTCCTGTGAGACCAGTTTTAGATTCCGATGCTTCACTTCAGGTTTACTGTATCCCTTGGACCTTCTTATTGACGATGAAACACAGAAATTGCAACCGAATTTAATACAAAATGCACAATGCCGGCATAAGTACAAGAGGATTGACACTCTAACTTTCTATGATTTGAACCCCTCCTGTGAGTCCAGTTTTGGATTCCGATGCTTCACTTAAGGTTTACTGTTTCCCTTGGACCTTCTTATTGACGATGAAACACAGAAATTGCATCCGAATTTAATACAAGGGACACAATGCCGACATAAGTACAAGAGGACTGACACTCTAACTTTCTATGATTTGAAACTCTACTGTGAGTCCAGTTTTACATTCCGATGCTTCACTTCAGGTTTGCTGTATCCCTTGGATCTTCTTACTGACGATGAAACACAAAAATTGCATCCGAATAAAATACAAAAGGCACAATGCCGACTTAAGTACAAGAGGACTGACACTCTAACTTTCTATGATTTGAACCCCTCCTGTGATTCCAGTTTTGGTTTCCGATGCTTCACTTCAGGTTTACTGTATCCCTTGGACCTTCTTATTGACGATGAAGCACAGAAATTGCATCTGAATTTAATACAAAAGGCACAATGCCGACTTAAGTACAAGGGGACTGACACTCTAACTCCCTATGATATGAACCCGTCCTGTGACTCCAGTTTTAGATTCCGATGCTTCACTTCAGGTTTACTGTAACCCTTGGACCTTCTTAGTGACGATGAAACACAGAAATTGCAACCGAAATAATACAAAAGGCACAATGCCGACGTAAGTACAAGAGGACTGACACTCTACCTTTCTATTATTTGAACCTCTCCTGTGAGTCCAGTCTTAGATTCTGATGCTTCACTTCAGGTTTACTGTATCCCTTGGACCTCCTTATTGACGATGAAACTCAGAAATTGCATCCGAATTTAATACAAAAGGCACAATGCCGACTTAAGTACAAGAGGACTGACACTCTAACTTTCTATGATTTGAACCTCTCCTGTGAGACCAGTTTTAGATTCTGATGCTTCACTTCAGGTTTACTGTATCCCCCAGACCTTGTTATTGACGATGAAACACAGAAATTGCATCCGAATTTAATACAAAAGGCACAACACCGACTTAAGTACAAGGGGACTGACACTCTAACTCTCTATGATATGAACATTTCCTGTGACTCCAGTTTTAGATTCCGATGCTTCCCTTCAGGTTTACTGTATCCCTTGGACCTTCTTATTGACGAAGAAACACAGAAATTGCAACCGAATTTAATACAAAATGCACAATGCCGGCATAAGTACAAGAGGACTGACAGTAACTTTCTGTGATATGAACCTCTCAAGTGAGTCCCGTTTTAGATTCCGATACTTCACTGCAGGTTTACTGTTTCCCTTGGACCTTCTTATTGACGATGAAACACAGAAATTGCATCCGAATTTAATACAAAAGGCACAATGCCGACTTAAGTACAAGAGGACTGACACTCTAACTTCCTATGATTTGAACCTCTCCTGTGAGTGCAGTTTTAGATTCCGATGCTTCACTTCAGGTTTACTGTATCGCTTGGACCTTCTTATTGACGATGAAACACAGAAAATGCATCCGAATTTAATACAAGAGGCACATTACTGACGTAAGTACAAGAGGACTGACACTCTAACTTTCTATGATTTGAACCTCTCCTGTGAGTCAGTTTTAGATTTTGATGCTTCACTTCAGGTTTAGTGTATCGCTTGGACCTTCTTATTTACGATGAAACACAGAAATTGCATCCGAATTTAATACAAAAGGCACAATGCCGACTTCAGTACAAGAGGAGTGACACTCTAACATTCTATGATTAGAACCTCTGCAGTAAGTCCATTTTTAGATTCCGATGCTTTACTTCAGGTTTACTGTAACCCTTGGACCTTCTCATTCACGATGAATTACAGAAATTGCATCCGAATTTAATACAAAAGGCACAATGCCGACATAAGTACAAGAGGACTGACACTAACTTTCTATGATTTGAACTTCTCCCTGTGAGTCCCGTTTTAGATTCCGATGCTTCACTTCAGGTTTACTGTATCCCTTGGACCTTCTTATTGACGATGAAACACAGAAATTGCATCCGAATTAAATATAAAAGGCACAATGCCGACTTAAGTACAAGAGGACTGACACTCTAACTTTCTATGATTTGAACCCCTCCTGTGAGTCCAGTTTTGGATTCCGATGCTTCACTTAAGGTATACTGTTTCCCTTGGACCTTCTTATTGACGATGAAACACAGAAATTGCATCCGAATTTAATACAAGGGACACAATGCCGATATAAGTACAAGAGGACTGACACTCTAATTTTCTATGATTTGAACCTCTCCTGTGAGTCCAGTTTTAGATTCCGATACTTCACTTCAGGTTTGCTGTATCCCTTGGATCTTCTTATTGACGATGAAACACAGAAATTGCATCCGAATATAATACAAAAGGCACAATGCGGACTTAAGTACAAGAGGACTGACACTCTAACTTTCTATGATTTGAAATCCTCCTGTCAGTCCAGTTTTGGATTCCGATGCTTCACTTTAGGTTTACTGTAACCCTTGGACCTTCTTATTGACGATGAAACAAAAAAATTGCATCCGAATTTAATACAAAAGGCGCATTGCCGACTTAAGTACAAGAGGACTGACTCTCTAAATTTCGATGATTTGAACCACTCCTGTGAGTGCAGGTTTAGATTTCGATGCTTCAATTCAGGTTTACTGTATCGCTTGGACCTTCTTATTGACGATGAAACACAGAAATTGCTTTCGAATTTAATACAAAAGGCACAATGCCGACTTAAGTACAAGAGGACTGACACTCTAACTTTCTATGATTTGAACCTCTGCTGTGAGTCCAGTTTTAGATTCCGATGCTTCACTTCAGGTTTACTATAACCCTTGGTCCTTCTTATTGACGATGAAACACAGAAATTGCAACCGAATTTAATACAAAAGGCACAATGCCGACTTAAGTACAAGGGGACTGACACTCTAACATTCTATGATTTGAAACCCTCCTGTGAGTCCAGTTTTGGATACCGATGCTTAACTTCACGTCTACTGTATCCCTCGGACCATCTTATTGACGATGAAACACAGAAGTTGCATCCGAATTTAATACAAAATGCACAATGCCGACTTAAGTACATGAGGGCTGACACTCTAACTCTCTGTGATTTGAACCTCTCCTGTGAGTCCAGTTTTAGATTCCGATGCTTTACTTCAGGTTTACTGTATCCCTTGGACCTTCTTATTGACGATGGAACACAGAAATTGCATCCGAATTTAATACAAGACGCACAACGACGACTTAAGTACAAGAGGACTGACACTCTAAATTTCCATGATTTGAACCTCTTCACTGGGTCCGGTTTTACATTTCGATGCTTCACTTCTGGTTCACTGTAACACTTTGGACCTTCTTATTGGCGATGAAACACAGGAATTGCATCCGAATTTGATACAAAAGGCACAATGCCGACTTAAGTACAAGAGGACTGACACTCTAACTTTCTATGATTTGAACCTCTGCAGTGAGCCCAGTTTTAGATTCCGATGCTTCACTTCAGGTTTACTGTAACCCTTGGATATTCTCATTAACGATGAAACACAGAAATTGCATCCGAATTCAATACAAAAGGCACAATGCCGACTAAAGTAAAAGAGGACTGACACTCTAAATTTCTACGATTTGAACCTCTCCTGTGACTCCTGTTTTAGATTCCGATGCTTCACTTCAGGTTTACTGTATCCCTTGGACCTTCTTATTGACGATGAAACACAGAAATTGCATCCGAATTTAATACAAAAGGCACAATGCGGACTTAAGTACAAGTTGACTGACACTCTAACTTTCTATGATTTGAACCTCACCTGTGGGTCCAGTTTTAGATTCCGATACTTCACTTCAGGTTTACTGTACCCCTTGGACCTTCTTATTGACGATGAAACACCGAAATTAAATCCGAGATTAATACAAAAGGCATAATGACAACCTAAGTACAAGAGGACTGACCCTCTAACTCTCTATGATCTCAACCTCTCCTGTGAGTCCAGTTTCAGATTCCGAAGCTTCACTGTAGGTTTAGTGTATCCCTTGGACCTCCTTATTGACGATGAAACACAGAATTTGCATCCGAATTTAATACAAAAGCTACAATGCAGTCTTAAGTACAAGAGGACTGACACTCGAACTTTCTATTATTTGAACCTGTCCTGTGAGTCCAGTTTTAGATCCCGATGCTTCACTTCAGGTTTACTGTATCCATTGGACTTTCTTATTGTCGATGTAACACAGAAATTGCATCTGAAATTAATACAAAAAGCACAATGCCGGCTTAACTACAAGTGGATCGACACTCTAACTTTCTATGATTTGAACCTCTCCTGTGAGTCCAGTTTTAGATTCCGGTGCTTCACTTTAGGTTTACTATATACCTTGGACCTTATTATTGACGATGAAACACAGAAATTGCATCCGAATTTAATACAAAAGGCACAATGCCGACTTAAGTACAAGGGGACTGACACTCTAACTCCCTATGATATGAACCCCTCCTGTGACTCCAGTTTTAGATTCCGATGCTTCACTTCAGGTTTACTGTAACCCTTGGACCTTCTTAGTGACGATGAAACACAGAAATTGCAACCGAAATAATACAAAAGGCACAATGCCGACGTAAGTACAAGAGGACTGACACTCTACCTTTCTATTATTTGAACCTCTCCTGTGAGTCCAGTCTTAGATTCTGATGCTTCACTTCAGGTTTACTGTATCCCTTGGACCTCCTTATTGACGATGAAACTCAGAAATTGCATCCGAATTTAATACAAAAGGCACAATGCCGACTTAAGTACAAGAGGACTGACACTCTAACTTTCTATGATTTGAACCTCTCCTGTGAGACCAGTTTTAGATTCTGATGCTTCACTTCAGGTTTACTGTATCCCCCAGACCTTGTTATTGACGATGAAACACAGAAATTGCATCCGAATTGAATACAAAAGGCACAACGCCGACTTAAGTACAAGGGGACTGACACTCTAACTCTCTATGATATGAACCCCTCCTGTGACTCCAGTTTTAGATTCCGATGCTTCCCTTCAGGTTTACTGTATCCCTTGGACCTTCTTATTGACGAAGAAACACAGAAATTGCAACCGAATTTAATACAAAATGCACAATGCCGGCATAAGTACAAGAGGACTGACACTCTAACATTCTATGATTTGAACCTCTCCTGAGAGTCCAGTTTTAGATTCCGATGCTTCACTTCCGGTTTACTGTATCCCTTGGACTTTCTTATTGACGATGAAACACAGAAATTGCATCGGAATGTAATACAAAAGGCACAAAGTCGACTTAAGTACAAGGGGACTGACAGTAACTTTCTGTGATATGAACCTCTCGAGTGAGTCCCGTTTTAGATTCCGATACTTCACTGCAGGTTTACTGTTTCCCTTGGACCTTCTTATTGACGATGAAACACAGAAATTGCATCCGAATTTAATACAAAAGGCACAATGCCGACTTAAGTACAAGAGGACTGACACTCTAACTTCCTATGATTTGATCCTCTCCTGTGAGTGCAGTTTTAGATTCCGATGCTTCACTTCAGGTTTACTGTATCGCTTGGACCTTCTTATTGACGATGAAACACAGAAAATGCATCCGAATTTAATACAAGAGGCACATTACTGACGTAAGTACAAGAGGACTGACACTCTAACTTTCTATGATTTGAACCTCTCCTGTGAGTCAGTTTTAGATTTTGATGCTTCACTTCAGGTTTAGTGTATCGCTTGGACCTTCTTATTTACGATGAAACACAGAAATTGCATCCGAATTTAATACAAAAGGCACAATGCCGACTTCAGTACAAGAGGAGTGACACTCTAACATTCTATGATTAGAACCTCTGCAGTAAGTCCATTTTTAGATTCCGATGCTTTACTTCAGGTTTACTGTAACCCTTGGACCTTCTCATTCACGATGAATTAGAGAAATTGCATCCGAATTTAATACAAAAGGCACAATGCCGACATAAGTACAAGAGGACTGACACTAACTTTCTATGATTTGAACTTCTCCTGTGAGTCCCGTTTTAGATTCCGATGCTTCACTTCAGGTTTACTGTATCCCTTGGACCTTCTTATTGACGATGAAACACAGAAATTGCATCCGAATTAAATACAAAAGGCACAATGCCGACTTAAGTACAAGAGGACTGACACTATAACTTTCTATGATTTGAACCCCTCCTGTGAGTCCAGTTTTGGATTCCGATGCTTCACTTAAGGTATACTGTTTCCCTTGGACCTTCTTATTGACGATGAAACACAGAAATTGCATCCGAATTTAATACAAGGGACACAATGCCGATATAAGTACAAGAGGACAGACACTCTAACTTTCTATGATTTGAACCTCTCCTGTGAGTCCAGTTTTAGATTCCGATACTTCACTTCAGGTTTGCTGTATCCCTTGGATCTTCTTATTGACGATGAAACACAGAAATTGCATCCGAATATAATACAAAAGGCACAATGCGGACTTAAGTACAAGAGGACTGACACTCTAACTTTCTATGATTTGAAGTCCTCCTGTGAGTCCAGTTTTGGATTCCGATGCTTCACTTTAGGTTTACTGTAACCCTTGGACCTTCTTATTGACGATGAAACAAAAAAATTGCATCCGAATTTAATACAAAAGGCACAATGCCGACTTAAGTACAAGGGTATTGACACTTTAACTGTCTATGATTTGAGCCCCTCCTGTAAGTCCAGTTTTGGATTCCGATGCTTCACTTCAGGTTTACTGTATCCCTTGGACCTTCTTATTGATGATGAAACACATAAATTGCATCCAAATTTAATACAAAAAGCACAATGCCGACTTAAGTACAAGAGGACGGACACTCTAAATTTCTATGATTTGTACCTCTCCTGTCAGGCCAGTTTTAGATTCCGATGCTTCACTTCAGGTTTACTGTATTCCTTGGACCGTTTTATTGACGATGAAACACAGAAATTGCAACCGAATTTAATACAAAAAGCACAATGCCGGCATAACTATAAGAGGACTGACACTCTAACTCCCTAAGATTTGAACCTCTCCTGTGAGTCCAGTTTTAGATTCCGATGCTTCACTTCAGGTTTACTGTATGCCATGGACCTTCTTATTGATGATGAAACACAAAAAATTGCATCGGAATTTAATACAAATGCCACAATGCCGACTTAAGTACAAGAGGACTGACACTCTAACTTTCTATGATTTGAACCTCTCCTGTGAGTCCAGTTTTAAATTCCAATGCTTCACTTCAGGTTTACTGTATCGCTTGGACCTTCTTATTGACGATGAAACACAAAATTGCTTTCGAATTTAATTCAAAAGGCACAATGCCGACTTAAGTACAAGAGGACTGACACTCTAACTTTCTATGATTTGAACCTCTGCTGTGAGTCCAGTTTTAGATTCCGATGCTTCACTTCAGGTTTACTATAACCCTTGGTCCTTCTTATTGACGATGAAACACAGAAATTGCAACCGAATTTAATACAAAAGGCACAATGCCGACTTAAGTACAAGAGGACTGACACTCTAACATTCTATGATTTGAAACCCTCCTGTGAGTCCAATTTTGGATTCCGATGCTTAACTTCACGTCTACTGTATCCCTCGGACCATCTTATTGACGATGAAACATAGAAGTTGCATCCGAATTTAATACAAAATGCACAATGCCGACTTAAGTACATGAGGGCTGACACTCTAACTCTCTGTGATTTGAACCTCTCCTGTGAGTCCAGTTTTAGGTTCCGATGCTTTACTTCAGGTTTACTGTATCCCTTGGACCTTCTTATTGACGATGGAACACAGAAATTGCATCCGAATTTAATACAAGACGCACAACGACGACTTAAGTACAAGAGGACTGACACTCTAAATTTCCATGATTTGAACCTCTTCACTGGGACCGGTTTTACATTTCGATGCTTCACTTCTGGTTCACTGTAACACTTGGACCTTCTTATTGGCGATGAAACACAGGAATTGCATCCGAATTTGATACAAAAGGCACAATGCCGACTTAAGTACAAGAGGGCTGACACTCTAACTTTCTATTATTCGAACCTCTGCAGTGAGCCCAGTTTTAGATTCCGATGCTTCACTTCAGGTTTACTGTAACCCTTGGATATTCTCATTAACGATGAAACACAGAAATTGCATCCGAATTCAATACAAAAGGCACAATGCCGACTAAAGTAAAAGAGGACTGACACTCTAAATTTCTACGATTTGAACCTCTCCTGTGAGTCCTGTTTTAGATTCCGATGCTTCACTCAGGTTTACTGTATCCCTTGGACCTTCTTATTGACGATGAAACACAGAAATTGCATCCGAATTTAATACAAAAGGCACAATGCGGACTTAAGTACAAGTTGACTGACACTCTAACTTTCTATGATTTGAACCTCTCCTGTGGGTCCAGTTTTAGATTCCGATACTTCACTTCAGGTTTACTGTACCCCTTGGACCTTCTTATTGACGATGAAACACCGAAATTAAATCCGAGATTAATACAAAAGGCATAATGACAACCTAAGTACAAGAGGACTGACCCTCTAACTCTCCATGATCTCAACCTCTCCTGTGAGTCCTGTTTCAGATTCCGAAGCTTCACTGTAGGTTTAGTGTATCCCTTGGACCTCCTTATTGACGATGAAACACAGAATTTGCATCCGAATTTAATACAAAAGGCACAATGCAGTCTTAAGTACAAGAGGACTGACACTCGAACTTTCTATTATTTGAACCTGTCCTGTGAGTCCAGTTTTAGATCCCGATGCTTCACTTCAGGTTTACTGTATCCATTGGACTTTCTTATTGTCGATGTAACACAGAAATTGCATCTGAAATTAATACAAAATGCACAATGCCGGCTTAACTACAAGTGGACCGACACTCTAACTTTCTATGATTTGAACCTCTTCTGTGAGTCCAGTTTTAGATTCCGATGCTTCACTTTAGGTTTACTATATCCCTTGGACCTTATTATTGACGATGAAACACAGAAATTGCATCCGAATTTAATACAAAAGGCACAATAGCGACTTAAGTACAAGAGGACTGACACTCTAACTTTCTATTATTTGAACCTCTCCTGTGAGTACAATTTTAAATTCCGATGCTACACTTCAGGTTTACTGGGTCCCTTGGACCTTCTTATTGACGATGAAACACAGAAAATGCATCCGAATTTAATACAAAAGGCGCATTGCCGACTTAAGTACAAGAGGACTGACACTCTAACTTTCGATGATTTGAACCTCTCCTGTGAGTGCAGGTTTATATTTCGATGCTTCACTTCAGGTTTACTGTATCGCTTGGACCTTCTTATTGACGATGAAACACAGAAATTGCATCTGAATTTAATTCAAAAACTATAATGCCGACTTAAGTACAAGCGGACTGACACTCTAACTTTATATGATTTGAACCTCTGCAGTGAGTCCGGTTTTACATTTCGATGCTTCACTTCTGGTTCACTGTAACCCTTGGACCTTCTTATGGACGATGAAACATAGAAATTGCATCCGAATGTAATACAAAAGGCACAATGCCGACTTAAGAACATGAGGGCTGACTCTCTTACTTTCTATGATTTGAACCCGTCCTGTGAGTCAAGTTTTGGATTCCGATGCTTCACTTCAGGTTTACTGTTTACCTTGGACCTTCTTATTGACGATGAAACTCAGAAATTGCATCCGAATTTAATACAAGGGACACAATGCCGATATAAGTACAAGAGGACTGACACTCTAACTTTCTATGATTTGAACCTCTCCTGTGAGTCCAGTTTTAGATTCCGATACTTCACTTCAGGTTTGCTGTATCCCTTGGATCTTCTTATTGACGATGAAACACAGAAATTGCATCCGAATATAATACAAAAGGCACAATGCGGACTTAAGTACAAGAGGACTGACACTCTAACTTTCTATGATTTGAAGTCCTCCTGTGAGTCCAGTTTTGGATTCCGATGCTTCACTTTAGGTTTACTGTAACCCTTGGACCTTCTTATTGACGATGAAACAAAAAAATTGCAATCCGAATTTAATACAAAAGGCACAATGCCGACTTAAGTACAAGGGTATTGACACTTTAACTTTCTATGATTTGAGCCCCTCCTGTAAGTCCAGTTTTGGATTCCGATGCTTCACTTCAGGTTTACTGTATCCCTTGGACCTTCTTATTGATGATGAAACACATAAATTGCATCCAAATTTAATACAAAAAGCACAATGCCGACTTAAGTACAAGAGGACGGACACTCTAAATTTCTATGATTTGTACCTCTCCTGTGAGGCCAGTTTTAGATTCCGATGCTTCACTTCAGGTTTACTGTATCCCTTGGACCGTTTTATTGACGATGAAACACAGAAATTGCAACCGAATTTAATACAAAAAGCACAATGCCGGCATAACTATAAGAGGACTGACACTCTAACTCTCTAAGATTTGAACCTCTCCTGTGAGTCCAGTTTTAGATTCCGATGCTTCACTTCAGGTTTACCGTATCCCTTGGACCTTCTTATTGATGATGAAACACAAAAAATTGCATCGGAATTTAATACAAATGCCACAATGCCGACTTAAGTACAAGAGGACTGACACTCTAACTTTCTATGATTTGAACCTCTCCTGTGAGTCCAGTTTTAAATTCCAATGCTTCACTTCAGGTTTACTGTATCGCTTGGACCTTCTTATTGACGATGAAACACAGAAAATGCATTCGAATTTAATACAAAAGGCGCATTGCCGACTTAAGTACAAGAGGACTGACACTCTAACTTTCGATGATTTGAACCACTCCTGTGAGTGCAGGTTTAGATTTCGATGCTTCAATTCAGGTTTACTGTATCGCTTGGACCTTCTTATTGACGATGAAACACAGAAATTGCTTTCGAATTTAATTCAAAAGGCACAATGCCGACTTAAGTACAAGAGGACTGACACTCTAACTTTCTATGATTTGAACCTCTGCTGTGAGTCCAGTTTTAGATTCCGATGCTTCACTTCAGGTTTACTATAACCCTTGGTCCTTCTTATTGACGATGAAACACAGAAATTGCAACCGAATTTAATACAAAAGGCACAATGCCGACTTAAGTACAAGAGGACTGACACTCTAACATTCTATGATTTGAAACCCTCCTGTGAGTCCAATTTTGGATTCCGATGCTTAACTTCACGTCTACTGTATCCCTCGGACCATCTTATTGACGATGAAACACAGAAGTTGCATCCGAATTTAATACAAAATGCACAATGCCGACTTAAGTACATGAGGGCTGACACTCTAACTCTCTGTGATTTGAACCTCTCCTGTGAGTCCAGTTTTAGATTCCGATGCTTTACTTCAGGTTTACTGTATCCCTTGGACCTTCTTATTGACGATGGAACACAGAAATTGCATCCGAATTTAATACAAGACGCACAACGACGACTTAAGTACAAGAGGACTGACACTCTAAATTTCCATGATTTGAACCTCTTCACTGGGTCCGGTTTTACATTTCGATGCTTCACTTCTGGTTCACTGTAACACTTGGACCTTCTTATTGGCGATGAAACACAGGAATTGCATCCGAATTTGATACAAAAGGCACAATGACGACTTAAGTACAAGAGGGCTGACAGTCTAACTTTCTATGATTTGAACCTCTGCAGTGAGCCCAGTTTTAGATTCCGATGCTTCACTTCAGGTTTACTGTAACCCTTGGATATTCTCATTAACGATGAAACACAGAAATTGCATCCGAATTCAATACAAAAGGCACAATGCCGACTAAAGTAAAAGAGGACTGACACTCTAAATTTCTACGATTTGAACCTCTCCTGTGAGTCCTGTTTTAGATTCCGATGCTTCACTTCAGGTTTACTGTATCCCTTGGACCTTCTTATTGACGATGAAACACAGAAATTGCATCCGAATTTAATACAAAAGGCACAATGCGGACTTAAGTACAAGTTGACTGACACTCTAACTTTCTATGATTTGAACCTCTCCTGTGGGTCCAGTTTTAGATTCCGATACTTCACTTCAGGTTTACTGTACCCCTTGGACCTTCTTATTGACGATGAAACACCGAAATTAAATCCGAGATTAATACAAAAGGCATAATGACAACCTAAGTACAAGAGGACTGACCCTCTAACTCTCTATGATCTCAACCTCTCCTGTGAGTCCAGTTTCAGATTCCGAAGCTTCACTGTAGGTTTAGTGTATCCCTTGGACCTCCTTATTGACGATGAAACACAGAATTTGCATCCGAATTTAATACAAAAGGCACAATGCAGTCTTAAGTACAAGAGGACTGACACTCGAACTTTCTATTATTTGAACCTGTCCTGTGAGTCCAGTTTTAGATCCCGATGCTTCACTTCAGGTTTACTGTATTCATTGGACTTTCTTATTGTCGATGTAACACAGAAATTGCATCTGAAATTAATACAAAATGCACAATGCCGGCTTAACTACAAGTGGACCGACACTCTAACTTTCTATGATTTGAACCTCTCCTGTGAGTCCAGTTTTAGATTCCGATGCTTCACTTTAGGTTTACTATATCCCTTGGACCTTATTATTGACGATGAAACACAGAAATTGCATCCGAATTTAATACAAAAGGCACAATAGCGACTTAAGTACAAGAGGACTGACACTCTAACATTCTATTATTTGAACCTCTCCTGTGAGTACAATTTTAAATTCCGATGCTACACTTCAGGTTTACTGGGTCCCTTGGACCTTCTTATTGACGATGAAACACAGAAAATGCATCCGAATTTAATACAAAAGGCGCATTGCCGACTTAAGTACAAGAGGACTGACACTCTAACTTTCGATGATTTGAACCTCTCCTGTGAGTGCAGGTTTATATTTCGATGCTTCACTTCAGGTTTACTGTATCGCTTGGACCTTCTTATTGACGATGAAACACAGAAATTGCATCTGAATTTAATTCAAAAACTATAATGCAGACTTAAGTACAAGCGGACTGACACTCTAACTTTATATGATTTGAACCTCTGCAGTGAGTCCGGTTTTACATTTCGATGCTTCACTTCTGGTTCACTGTAACCCTTGGACCTTCTTATTGACGATGAAACATAGAAATTGCATCCGAATGTAATACAAAAGGCACAATGCCGACTTAAGAACATGAGGGCTGACTCTCTTACTTTCTATGATTTGAACCCGTCCTGTGAGTCAAGTTTTGGATTCCGATGCTTCACTTCAGGTTTACTGTTTACCTTGGACCTTCTTATTGACGATGAAACACGGAAATTGCATCAGAATTTAATACAAAAGGCACAATGCCGACTTAAGTACAAGAGGACGGACACTCTAACTTTCTATGATTTGAACCTCTCTTGTGAGACCAGTTTTAGATTCCGATGCTTCACTTCAGGTATGCTGTATCCCTTGGACCTTCTTATTGACGATGAAACACAGAAATTACATCCGAATTTAAAACAAAAAGCACAATGCCGACTTAAGAACATGAGGACTGACTCTCTTACTTTCTATGATTTGAACTCGTCCTGTGAGTCAAGTTTTGAATTCCGATGCTTCACTTCAGGTATACTGTTTCCCTTGTACCTTCTTATTGACGATGAAACACAGAAATTGCGTCAGAATTTAATACAAAAAGCACAATGCCGACTTAAGTACAAGAGGACTGACACTCTAACTTTCAATGATTTGAACCTCTCTTGTGAGTCCAGTTTTAGATTCCGATGCTTCACTTCAGGTTTGCTGTATCCCTTGGACCTTCTTATTGACGATGAAGCACAGAAATTGCATCCGAATTTAATACAAAAGGCACAATGCCGACTTAAGTACAAGGGGAGTGACACTCTAACTCTCTATGATAAGAACCCCTCCTGTGACTCCAGTTTTAGATTCCGATGCTTCACTTCAGGTTTACTGTAACCCTTGGACCTTCTTATTGACGATGAAACACAGAAATTGCAACCGAATTTAATACAAAAGGCAAAATGCCGACGTAAGTACAAGGGGACTGACACTCTAACTCTCTATGATTTGAACCCCTCCTGTGACTCCTGTTTTAGATTCCGATGCTTCACTTCAGGTTTACTGTATCCCTTGGACCTTCTTATTGACGATGAAACACAGAAATTGCAACCGAATTTAATACAAAAGGCACAATGCCGACGTAAGTACAAGAGGACTGACACTCTACCTTTTTATTATTTGAACCTCTCCTGTGAGTCCAGTTTTAGATTCCGATGCTTCACTTCAGGTTTACTGTATCCCTTGGACCTTCTTATTGACGATGAAACTCAGAAATTGCATCCGAATTTAATACAAAAGGCACAATGCCGACTTAAGTACAAGAGGACTGACACTCTAACTCTCTATGATATGAACCCCTCCTGTGACTCCAGTTTTAGATTCCGATGCCTCACTTCAGGTTTACTGTATCCCTTGGACCTTCTTATTGACGATGAAACACAGAAATTGCAACCGAATTTAATACAAAATGCACAATGCCGGCATAAGTATAAGAGGACTGATACTCTAACCCTCTAAGATTTGAACCACTCCTGTGAGTCCAGTTTTAGATTCCGATGCTTCACTTCAGGTTTACTGTATCCCTTGGACCTTCTTATTGACGAAGAAACACAGATATTGCATCTGAATATAATACTAAAGGCACAATGCCGTCTTAAGTACAAGAGGACTGACACTCTAACATTCTATGATTTGAACCTCTCCTGAGAGTCCAGTTTTAGATTCCGATGCTTCACTTCAGGTTTACTGTATCCCTTGGACATTCTTATTGACGATGAAACACAGAAATTGCATCGGAATGTAATACAAAAGGCACAATGTCGACTTAAGTACAAGGAGACTGACAGTAACTTTCTATGATTTGAACCTCTCCTGTGAGTCCCGTGCTAGATTCCGATACTTCACTGCAGGTTTACTGTTTCCCTTGGACCTTCTTATTGACGATGAAACACAGATATTGCATCCGAATTTAATACAAAAGGCACAATGCCGACTTAAGTACAAGAGGACTGACACTCTAACTTCCTATGATTTGATCCTCTCCTGTGAGTGCAGTTTTAGTTTCCGATGCTTCACTTCAGGTTTACTGTATCGCTTGGACCTTCTTAATGACGATGGAACACAGAAAATGCATCCGAATTTAATACAAGAGGCACATTACCGACGTAAGTACAAGAGGACTGACACTCTAACTTTCTATGATTTGAACCTCTCCTATGAGTCCAGTTTTAGATTCCGATGCTTCACTCCAGGTTTACTGTATCCCATGGACCTTCTTATTGACGATGAAACACAGAAATTGCATCCGAATTTAATTCAAAAAGTACAATGCCGACTTAAGTACAAGAGGACTGACACTCTAACTTCATATGATTTGAACCTCTGCAGTGAGTCCGGTTTTACATTTCGATGCTTCACTTCTGGTTCACTGTAACCCTTGGACCTTCTTACTGACGATGAAACACAGAAATAGCATCCGAATGTAATACAAAAGGCACAATGCCAACTTAAGAACATGAGGGCTGACTCTCTTACTTTCTATGATTTGAACCCGTCCTATGAGTCAAGTTTTGGATTCCGATGCTTCACTTCAGGTTTACTGTTTACCTTGGACCTTCTTATTGACGATGAAACACAGAAATTGCATCAGAATTTAATACAAAAGGCACAATGCCGACTTAAGTACAAGAGGACGGACACTCTAACTTTCTATGATTTGAACGTCTCTTGTGAGTCCAGTTTTAGATTCCGATGCTTCACTTCAGGTATGCTGTATCCCTTGGACCTTCTTATTGACGATGAAACACAGAAATTGCAACTGAATTTTTATACAAAAGGCACAATGCCGACTTACGGACAAGCGGACAGACACTCTAACTTTCTAGGATTTGAACGTCTCCTGTGAGTCCCGTTTTAGATTCCGATGCTTTACTCCAGGTTTACTGTATCCCTTGGAACTTCTTATTGACGATGAAACACAGAAATTGCATCCGAATTTAATACAAAAGGCACAATGCCGACGTAAGTACAAGAGGACTGACACTCTAACTTTCAATTATTTCAACCTCACTGTGAGTCCAGTTTTAGATTCCGATGCTTTACTTCAGGTTAACTGTATCACTTGGACCTTCTTATTGACGATGAAACACAGAAATTGCATCCGAATTTAATACAAAAGACACAATGCCGACTTAAGTACAAGGGGACTGACGCTCCTACTCTCTATGATATGAACCCCTCCTGTGACTCCAGTTTACTGTATCCCTTGGACCTTCTTATTGACGATGAAACACAGAAATTGCATCGGAATTAATACAAAAGGCACAATGCCAAGGGGACTGTTACTAACATTCTATGATTTGTACCTCTCCTGTGAGTCCCGTTTTAGATTCCGATACTTCACTGCAGGTTTACTGTTTCCCTTGGTTCTTCTTATTGACGATGAAACACAGAAATTGCATCCGAATATAATACAAAAATCACAATGCCGACTTAAGTACAAGGGGATTGACACTCTAACTCTCTATGATATGAACCCCTCCTGTGACTCCAGTTTTAGATTCCGATGCTTCACTTCAGGTTTACTATATCCCTTGGACCTTCTTATTGACGATGAAACACAGAAATTGCAACCGAATTTAATACAAAATGCACAATGCCGGCATTAGTATAAGTGGACTGATACTCTAACCCTCTAAGATTAGTACCACTCCTGTGAGTCCAGTTATAGATTCCGATGCTTCACTTCAGGTATGCTGTATCCCTTGGACCTTCTTATTGACGATGAAACACAGAAATAGCATCCGAATTTAATACAAAAGGCACAATGCCGACGTAAGTACAAGAGGACTGACACTCTAACTTTCTATTATTTGAACCTCACCTGTGAGTCCAGTTTTAGATTCCGATGCTTTACTTCAGGTATGCTGTATCCCTTGGACCTTCTTATTGACGATGAAACACAGAAATTGCATCTGAATTTTTTATACAAAAGGCACAATGCCGACTTACCGACAAGCGGACAGACACTCTAACTTTCTAGGATTTGAACGTCTCCTGTGAGTCCCGTTTTGGATTCAGATGCTTTACTCCAGGTTTACTGTATCCCTTGGACCTTCTTAATGACGATGAAACACAGAAATTGCATCCGAATTTAATACAAAAGGCACAATGCCGACGTAAGTACAAGAGGACTGACACTCTAACTTTCAATTATTTGAACCTCACCTGTGAGTCCAGTTTTAGATTCCGATGCTTTACTTCAGGTTTACTGTATCCCTTGGACCTTCTTATTGACGATGAAACTCAGAAATTTGCATCCGAATTTAATACAAAAGGCACAATGACGACTTAAGTACAAGGGGACTGACACTCTGACTCTCTATGATATGAACCCCTAATGTGACTCCAGTTTTAGATTCCGATGCTTCACTACAGGTTCACTGTATCCCTTGGACCTTCTTATTGACGATGAAACACAGAAATTGCAACCGAATTTAACACAAAAAGCACAATGCCGACGTAAGTACAGGAGGACTGACACTCTAACTTTCTATTATTTGAACCTCTCCTGTGAGTCCAGTTTAGATTCCGATGCTTCACTTCAGGTTTACTGTATTCCTTGGACCTTCTTATTGACGATGAAACTCAGAAATTGTATTTGAATTTAATACAAAAGGCACAATGCCGACTTAAGTACAAGAGGACTGACACTCTAACTTTCTATGATTTGAACCTCTCCTGTGAGACCAGTTTTATATTCTGATGCTTCACTTCAGGTTTACTGTATCCCCCAGACCTTGTTATTGACGATGAAACACAGAAATTGCATCCGAATTTAATACAAAAGGCACAATGCCGACTTAAGTACAAGGGGACTGACACTCTAACTCTCTATGATATGAACCACTCCTGTGACTCCAGTTTCAGATTCCGATGCTTCACTTCAGGTTTACTGTATCCCTTGGACCTTCTTATTGACGATGAAACACAGAAATTGCAACCGAATTTAATACAAAATGCACAATGCCGGCATAAGTATAAGAGGACTGATACTCTAACCCTCTAAGATTTGAACCACTCCTGTGAGTCCAGTTTTAGATTCCGATGCTTCACTTCAGGTTTACTGTATCCCTTGGACCTTCTTATTGACGAAGATACACAGAAATTGCATCCGAATATAATACTAAAGGCACAATGCCGTCTTAAGTACAAGAGGAAAGACACTCTAACATTCTATGATTTGAACCTCTCCTGAGAGTCCAGTTTTAGATTCCGATGCTTCACTTCAGGTTTACTGTATCCCTTGGACCTTCTTATTGACGATGAAACACAGAAATTGCATCGGAATGTAATACAAAAGGCACAATGTCGACTTAAGTACAAGGGGACTGACAGTAACTTTCTATGATTTGGACCTCTCCTGTGAGTCCCGTTTTAGATTCCGATACTTCACTGCAGGTTTACTGTTTCCCTTGGACCTTCTTATTGACGATGAAACACAGATATTGCATCCGAATTTTATACAAAAGGCACAATGCCTACTTAAGTACAAGGGGACTGACACTCTAACTTCCTATGATTTGAACCTCTCCTGTGAGTCCCGTTTTAGATTCCGATACTTCACTGCAGGTTTACTGTTTCCCTTGGACCTTCTTATTGACGATGAAACACAGATATAGCATCCGAATTTTATACAAAAGGCACAATGCCGACTTAAGTACAAGAGGACTGACACTCTAACTTCCTATGATTTGAACCTCTCCTGTGAGTCCAGTTTTAGATTCCGGTGCTTCACTCCAGGTTTACTGTATCCCATGGACCTTCTTATTGACGATGAAACACAGAAATTGCATCCGAATTTAATTCAAAAAGTACAATGCCGACTTAAGTACAAGGGGATTGACACTCTAACTCTCTATGATATGAACCCCTCCTGAGACTCCAGTTTTAGATTCCGATGCTTCACTTCAGGTTTACTGTATCCCTTGGACCTTCTTATTGACGATGAAACACAGAAATTGCATCCGAATTTAATACAAATTCCTCAATGCCGACTTAAGTACAAGAGGACTGACACTCTAACATTGTATGATTTGAACCTCTGCAGTAAGTCCATTTTTAGATTCCGATGCTTTACTTCAGGTTTACTGTAACCCTTGGACCTTCTCATTCACGATGAATTACAGAAATTGCATCCGAATTTAATACAAAAGGCACAATGCCGACATAAGTACAAGGGGATTGACACTCTAACTCTCTATGATATGAACCCCTCCTGTGACTCCAGTTTTAGATTCCGATGCTCCACTTCAGGTTTACTGTATCCCTTGGACTTTCTTATTGACGATGAAACACAGAAATTGCATCAGAATTTAATACAAAATGCACAATGCCGGCATAAGTATAAGAGGACTGATACTCTAACCCTCTTAGATTTTAACCACTCCTGTGAGTCCAGTTTTAGATTCCGATGCTTCACTTCAGGTTTTCTGTATCCCTTGGACCTTCTTATTGACGAAGAAACACAGAAATTGCATCCGAATATAATACTAAAGGCACAATGCCGTCTTAAGTACAAGAGGACTGACACTCTAACATTCTATGATTTGAACCTCTCCTGAGAGTCCAGTTTTAGATTCCGATGCTTCACTTCAGGTTTACTGTATCCCTTGGACCTTCTTATTGACGATGAAACACAGAAATTGCATCTGAATTTTTTATACAAAAGGCACAATGACGACTTACGGACAAGCGGACAGACACTCTAACTTTCTAGGATTCGAACGTCTCCTGTGAGTCCCGTTTTAGATTCCGATGCTTTACTCCAGGTTTACTGTATCCCTTGGACCTTCTTATTGACGATGAAACACAGAAATTGGATCCGAATTTAATACAAAAGGCACAATGCCGACGTAAGTACAAGAGGACTGACACTCTAACTTTCAATTATTTCAACCTCTCCTTTGAGTCCAGTTTTAGATTCCGATGCTTTACTTCAGGTTTACTGTGTCCCTTGGACCTTTTTATTGACGATGAAACTCAGAAATTGCATCCGAATTTAATACAAAAGGCACAATGCCGACTTAAGTACAAGAGGTTTGACACTCTAACTTTCTATGGTTTGAACCCCTCCTGTGATTCCAGTTTTGGTTTCCGATGCTTCACTTCAGGTACTGTATCCCTTGGACCTTCTTATTGACGATGAAGCACAGAAATTTAATACAAAAGGCACAATGCCTACTTAAGTACAAGGGGACTGACACTCTAACTCTCTATGATATGAACCCCTCCTGTGACTCCAGTTTTAGATTCCGATGCTTCACTTCAGGTTTACTGTATCCCTTGGACCTTCTTATTGACGATGAAACACAGAAATTGCAACCGAATTTAATACAAAAGGCACAATGCCCACGTAAGTACAGGAGGACTGACACTCTAACTTTCTATTATTTGAACCTCTCCTGTGAGTCCAGTTTTAGATTCCGATGCTTCACTTCAGGTTTACTGTATCCCTTGGACCTTCTTATTGACGATGAAACTCAGAAATTGCATCAGAATTTAAAACAAAATGCACAATGCCGTCTTAAGTACAAGAGGACTGACACTCTAACTTTCTATGATTTGAACCTCTCCTGTGAGACCAGTTTTAGATTCCGATGCTTCACTTCAGGTTTACTGTATCCCTTGGACCTTCTTATTGACGATGAAACACAGAAATTGCAACCGAAATTAATACAAATGGCACAATGCCGGCATAAGTATAAGAGGACTGACACTCTAACCCTCTAGCATTTGAACCACTCCTGTGAGTCCAGTTATAGATTCCGATGCTTCACTTCAGGTTTACTGTATCCCTCGGACCTTCTTATTGACGATGAAACTCAGAAATTGCATCCGAATTTAAAACAAAATGCACAATGCCGTCTTAAGTACAAGAGGACTGACACTCTAACTTTCTGTGATTTGAACCTCTCCTGTGAGACCAGTTTTAGATTCCGATGCTTCACTTCAGGTTTACTGTATCCCTTGGACCTTCTTATTAACGATGAAACACAGAAACTGCAGCTGAATTTAATACAAAAGGCACAATGCCGACTTAAGCACAAGGGGACTGTTACTAACTTTCTATGATTTGAACCTCTCCTGTGAGTCCCGTTTTAGATTCCGATACTTCACTCCAGGTTTACTGTCTCCCTTGGACCTTCTTATTGACGATGAAACACAGAAATTGCATCCGAATTTAATACAAAAATCACAATGCCGACTTAAGTACAAGAGGACTGACACTCTAATTTCCTATGATTTGAACCTCTTCTGTGAGTGCAGTTTTAGATTCCGGTGCTTCACTTCAGGTTTACTGCAACGCTTGGACCTTCTTATTGACGATGAAACACAGAAAATGCATCCGAATTTAATACAAGAGGCACATTACCAACGTAAGTACAAGAGGACTGACACTCTAACTTTCTATGATTTGAACCTCTCCTGTGAGTCAGTTTTAGATTTTGATGCTTCACTTAAGGTTTAGTGTATCGCTTGGACCTTCTTATTTACGATGAAACATAGAAATTGCATCCGAATTTAATACAAAAGGCACAATGCCGACTTAAGTACTAGAGGACTGACACTCTAACTTTCAATGATTTGAACCTCTCTTGTGAGTCCAGTTTTAGACTCCGATGCTTCACTTCAGGTTTGCTGTATCCCTTGGACCTTCTTATTGACGATAAAACACAGAAATTGCATCTGAATTATTTATACAAAAGGCACAATGCCGACTTAAGGACAAGTGGACAGATACTCTAACTTTCTAGGATTTGAACGTCTTCTGTGAGTCCCGTTTTAGATTCCGATGCTTCACTTCAGGTTTACTGTAACCCTTGGACCTTCTTATTGACGATGAAAAACAGAAATTGCATCCGAATTTAATACAAAAGGCACAATGCCGACTTAAGTACAAGAGGTTTGACACTCTAACTTTCTATGATTTGAACCCCCCCGGTGATTCCAGTTTTGGTTTCCGATGCTTCACTTCAGGTTTACTGTATCCCTTGGACCTTCTTATTGACGATGAAGCACAGAAATTGCGTCCGAATTTAATACAAAAGGCACAATGCCGACTTAAGTACAAGGGGACTTACACTCTAACTCTCTATGATAAGAACCCCTTCTGTGACTCCAGTTTTAGATTCCGATGCTTCACTTCAGGTTTACTGTAAACCTTGGGCCTTCTTATTGACGATGAAACACAGAAATTGAAACCGAATTTAATACAAACGTTACAATGGCGACGTAAGTACAAGGGGACTGACACTCTAACTCTCTATGATATGAACCCCTCCTGTGACTCCAGTTTTACATTCCGATGCTTCACTTCAGGTTTACTGTATCCCTTGGACCTTCTTATTGACGATGAAACACAGAAATTGCAACCGAATTTAATACAAAAGGCACAAAGCCGTCGTAAGTACAAGAGGACTGACACTCCACATTTCTATTATTTGAACCTCTCCTGTGAGTCCAGTTTTAGATTCCGATGCTTCACTTCAGGTTTACTGTATCCCTCGGACCATCTTATTGACGATGAAACTCAAAAATTGCATCCGAATTTAATTCAAAAGGCACAATTCCGACTTAAGTACAAAAGGACTGACACTCTAACTTTCTATGATTTGAAACTCTCCTGTGAGACCAGTTTTAGATTCTGATTCTTCACTTCAGGTTTACTGTATCCCCCAGACCTTGTTATTGACGATGAAACACAGAAATTGCATCCAAATTTAACACAAAAGGCACAATGCCGACTTAAGTACGAGGGGATTGACACTCTAACTCTCTATGATATGAACCCCTCCTGTGACTCCATTTTCAAATTCCGATGCTTCACTTCAGGTTTACTGTATCCCTTGGACCTTCTTATTGGCGATGAAACACAGAAATTGCAACCGAATTTAATACAAAATGCACAATGCCGGCATAAGTACAAGAGGATTGACACTCTAACTTTCTATGATTTGAACCCCTCCTGTGAGTCCAGTTTTGGATTCCGATGCTTCACTTAACGTTTACTGTTTCCCTTGGACCTTCTTATTGACGATGAAACACAGAAATTGCATCCGAATTTAATACAAGGGACACAATGCCGACATAAGTACAAGAGGACTGACACTCTAACTTTCTACGATTTGAAACTCTCCTGTGAGTCCAGTTTTAGATTCCGATGCTTCACTTCAGGTTTGCTGTATCCCTTGGATCTTCTTACTGACGATGAAACACAAAAATTGCATCCGAATAAAATACAAAAGGCACAATGCCGACTTAAGTACAAGAGGACTGACACTCTAACTTTCTATGATTTGAACCCCTCCTGTGATTCCAGTTTTGGTTTCCGATGCTTCACTTCAGGTTTACTGTATCCCTTGGACCTCCTTATTGACGATGAAACTCAGAAATTGCATCCGAATTTAATACAAAAGGCACAATGCCGACTTAAGTACAAGAGGACTGACACTCTAACTTTCTATGATTTGAACCTCTCCTGTGAGACCAGTTTTAGATTCTGATGCTTCACTTCAGGTTTACTGTATCCCCCAGACCTTGTTATTGACGATGAAACACAGAAATTGCATCCGAATTTAATACAAAAGGCACAATGCCGACTTAAGTACAAGGGGACTGACACTCTAACTCTCTATGATATGAACCCCTCCTGTGACTCCAGTTTTAGATTCCGATGCTTCCCTTCAGGTTTACTGTATCCCTTGGACCTTCTTATTGACGAATAAACACAGAAATTGCAACCGAATTTAATACAAAATGCACAATGCCGGCATAAGTACAAGAGGACTGACACTCTAACATTCTATGATTTGAACCTCTCCTGAGAGTCCAGTTTTAGATTCCGATGCTTCACTTCCGGTTTACTGTATCCCTTGGACCTTCTTATTGACGATGAAACACAGAAATTGCATCGGAATGTAATACAAAAGGCACAATGTCGACTTAAGTACAAGGGGACTGACAGTAACTTTCTGTGATATGAACCTCTCGAGTGAGTCCCGTTTTAGATTCCGATACTTCACTGCAGGTTTACTGTTTCCCTTGGACCTTCTTATTGACGATGAAACACAGAAATTGCATCCGAATTTAATACAAAAGGCACAATGCCGACTTAAGTACAAGAGGACTGACACTCTAACTTCCTATGATTTGAACCTCTCCTGTGAGTGCAGTTTTAGATTCCGATGCTTCACTTCAGGTTTACTGTATCGCTTGGACCTTCTTATTGACGATGAAACACAGAAAATGCATCCGAATTTAATACAAGAGGCACATTACTGACGTGAGTACAAGAGGACTGACACTCTAACTTTCTATGATTTGAACCTCTCCTGTGAGACAGTTTTAGATTTTGATGCTTCACTTCAGGTTTAGTGTATCGCTTGGACCTTCTTATTTACGATGAAACACAGATATTGCATCCGAATTTAATACAAATGGAGCAATGCCGACTTCAGTACAAGAGGAGTGACACTCTAACATTCTATGATTAGAACCTCTGCAGTAAGTCCATTTTTAGATTCCGATGCTTTACTTCAGGTTTACTGTAACCCTTGGACCTTCTCATTCACGATGAATTACAGAAATTGCATCCGAATTTAATACAAAAGGCACAATGCCGACATAAGTACAAGAGGACTGACACTAACTTTCTATGATTTGAACTTCTCCTGTGAGTCCCGTTTTAGATTCCGATGCTTCACTTCAGGTTTACTGTATCCCTTGGACCTTCTAATTGACGATGAAACACAGAAATTGCATCCGAATTAAATACAAAAGGCACAATGCCGACTTAAGTACAAGAGGACTGACACTCTAACTTTCTATGATTTGAACCCCTCCTGTGAGTCCAGTTTTGGATTCCGATGCTTCACTTAAGGTATACTGTTTCCCTTGGACCTTCTTATTGACGATGAAACACAGAAATTGCATCCGAATTTAATACAAGGGACACAATGCCGATATAAGTACAAGAGGACTGACACTCTAAATTTCTATGATTTGAACCTCTCCTGTGAGTCCAGTTTTAGATTCCGATACTTCACTTCAGGTTTGCTGTATCCCTTGGATCTTCTTATTGACGATGAAACACAGAAATTGCATCCGAATATAATACAAAAGGCACAATGCGGACTTAAGTAAAAGAGGACTGACACTCTAACTTTCTATGATTTGAAGTCCTCCTGTGAGTCCAGTTTTGGATTCCGATGCTTCACTTTAGGTTTAATGTAACCCTTGGACCTTCTTATTGACGATGAAACAAAAAAATTGCATCCGAATTTAATACAAAAGGCACAATGACGACTTAAGTACAAGGGTATTGACACTTTAACTTTCTATGATTTGAGCCCCTCCTGTAAGTCCAGTTTTGGATTCCGATGCTTCACTTCAGGTTTACTGTATCCCTTGGACCTTCTTATTGATGATGAAACACATAAATTGCATCCAAATTTAATACAAAAAGCACAATGCCGACTTAAGTACAAGAGGACTGACACTCTAACTTTCTATGATTTGAACCCCTCCTGTGATTCCAGTTTTGGTTTCCGATGCTTCACTTCAGGTTTACTGTATCCCTTGGACCTTCTTATTGACGATGAAGCACAGAAATTGCATCTGAATTTAATACAAAAGGCACAATGCCGACTTAAGTACAAGGGGACTGACACTCTAACTCCCTATGATATGAACCCCTCCTGTGACTCCAGTTTTAGATTCCGATGCTTCACTTCAGGTTTACTGTAACCCTTGGACCTTCTTAGTGACGATGAAACACAGAAAATGCAACCGAAATAATACAAAAGGCACAATGCCGACGTAAGGACAAGAGGACTGACACTCTACCTTTCTATTATTTGAACCTCTCCTGTGAGTCCAGTCTTAGATTCTGATGCTTCACTTCAGGTTTACTGTATCCCTTGGACCTCCTTATTGACGATGAAACTCAGAAATTGCATCCGAATTTAATACAAAAGGCACAATGCCGACTTAAGTACAAGAGGACTGACACTCTAACTTTCTATGATTTGAACCTCTCCTGTGAGACCAGTTTTAGATTCTGATGCTTCACTTCAGGTTTACTGTATCCCCCAGACCTTGTTATTGACGATGAAACACAGAAATTGCATCCGAATTTAATACAAAAGGCACAATGCCGACTTAAGTACAAGGGGACTGACACTCTAACTCTCTATGATATGAACCCCTCCTGTGACTCCAGTTTTAGATTCCGATGCTTCCCTTCAGGTTTACTGTATCCCTTGGACCTTCTTATTGACGAAGAAACACAGAAATTGCAACCGAATTTAATACAAAATGCACAATGCCGGCATAAGTACAAGAGGACTGACACTCTAACATTCTATGATTTGAACCTCTCCTGAGAGTCCAGTTTTAGATTCCGATGCTTCACTTCCGGTTTACTGTATCCCTTGGACCTTCTTATTGGCGATGAAACACAGAAATTGCATCGGAATGTAATACAAAAGGCACAATGTCGACTTAAGTACAAGGGGACTGACAGTAACTTTCTGTGATATGAACCTCTCGAGTGAGTCCCGTTTTAGATTCCGATACTTCACTGCAGGTTTACTGTTTCCCTTGGACCTTCTTATTGACGATGAAACACAGAAATTGCATCCGAATTTAATACAAAAGGCACAATGCCGACTTAAGTACAAGAGGACTGACACTCTAACTTCCTATGATTTGAACCTCTCCTGTGAGTGCAGTTTTAGATTCCGATGCTTCACTTCAGGTTTACTGTATCGCTTGGACCTTCTTATTGACGATGAAACACAGAAAATGCATCCGAATTTAATACAAGAGGCACATTACTGACGTGAGTACAAGAGGACTGACACTCTAACTTTCTATGATTTGAACCTCTCCTGTGAGTCAGTTTTAGATTTTGATGCTTCACTTCAGGTTTAGTGTATCGCTTGGACCTTCTTATTTACGATGAAACACAGAAATTGCATCCGAATTTAATACAAATGGCACAATGCCGACTTCAGTACAAGAGGAGTGACACTCTAACATTCTATGATTAGAACCTCTGCAGTAAGTCCATTTTTAGATTCCGATGGTTTACTTCAGGTTTACTGTAACCCTTGGACCTTCTCATTCACGATGAATTACAGAAATTGCATCCGAATTTAATACAAAAGGCACAATGCCGACATAAGTACAAGAGGACTGACACTAACTTTCTATGATTTGAACTTCTCCTGTGAGTCCCGTTTTAGATTCCGATGCTTCACTTCAGGTTTACTGTATCCCTTGGACCTTCTTATTGACGATGAAACACAGAAATTGCATCCGAATTAAATACAAAAGGCACAATGCCGACTTAAGTACAAGAGGACTGACACTCTAACTTTCTATGATTTGAACCCCTCCTGTGAGTCCAGTTTTGGATTCCGATGCTTCACTTAAGGTATACTGTTTCCCTTGGACCTTCTTATTGACGATGAAACACAGAAATTGCATCCGAATTTAATACAAGGGACACAATGCCGATATAAGTACAAGAGGACTGACACTCTAACTTTCTATGATTTGAACCTCTCCTGTGAGTCCAGTTTTAGATTCCGATACTTCACTTCAGGTTTGCTCTATCCCTTGGACATTCTTATTGATGATGAAACTCATAAATTGCATCCAAATTTAATACAAAAAGCACAATGCCGACTTAAGTACAAGAGGACGGACACTCTAAATTTCTATGATTTGTACCTCTCCTGTGAGGCCAGTTTTAGATTCCGATGCTTCACTTCAGGTTCACTGTATCCCTTGGACCGTTTTATTGACGATGAAACACAGAAATTGCAACCGAATTTAATACAAAAAGCACAATGCCGGCATAAGTATAAGAGGACTGACACTCTAACTCTCTAAGATTTGAACCTCTCCTGTGAGTCCAGTTTTAGATTCCGATGCTTCACTTCAGGTTTACTGTATCGCGTGGACCTTCGTATTGACGATGAAACACAGAAAATGCATCCGAATTTAATACAAAAGGCGCATTGCCGACTTAAGTACAAGAGGACTGACACTCTAACTTTCGATGATTTGAACCACTCCTGTGAGTGCAGGTTTAGATTTCGATGCTTCAATTCAGATTTACTGTATCGCTTGGACCTTCTTATTGACGATGAAACACAGAAATTGCTTTCGAATTTAATTCAAAAGGCACAATGCCGACTTAAGGACAAGAGGACTGACACTCTAACTTTCTATGATTTGAACCTCTGCTGTGAGTCCAGTTTTAGATTCCGATGCTTCACTTCAGGTTTACTATAACCCTTGGTCCATCTTATTGACGATGAAACACAGAAATTGCAACCGAATTTAATATAAAAGGCACAATGCCGACTTAAGTACAAGAGGACTGACACTCTAACATTCTATGATTTGAAACCCTCCTGTGAGTCCAGTTTTGGATTCCGATGCTTACCTTCACGTCTACTGTATCCCTCGGGCCATCTTATTGACGATGAAACACAGAAGTTGCATCCGAATTTAATACAAAATGCACAATGCCGACTTAAGTACATGAGGGCTGACACTCTAACTCTCTGTGATTTGAACCTCTCCTGTGAGTCCAGTTTTACATTCCGATGCTTTACTTCAGGTTTACTGTATCCCTTGGACCTTCTTATTGACGATGGAACACAGAAATTGCATCCGAATTTAATACAAGACGCACAACGACGACTTAAGTACAAGAGGACTGACACTCTAAATTTCCATGATTTGAACCTCTTCACTGGGTCCGGTTTTACATTTCGATGCTTCACTTCTGGTTCACTGTAACACTTGGACCTTCTTATTGGCGATGAAACACAGGAATTGCATCCGAATTTGATACAAAAGGCACAATGCCGACTTAAGTACAAGAGGACTGACACTCTTACTTTCTATGATTTGAACCTCTGCATTGAGCCCAGTTTTAGATTCCGATGCTTCACTTCAGGTTTACTGTAACCCTTGGATATTCTCATTAACGATGAAACACAGAAATTGCATCCGAATTCAATACAAAAGGCACAATGCCGACTAAAGTAAAAGAGGACTGACACTCTAAATTTCTACGATTTGAACCTCTCCTGTGAGTCCTGTTTTAGATTCCGATGCTTCACTTCAGGTTTACTGTATCCCTTGGACCTTCTTATTGACGATGAAACACAGAAATTGCATCCGAATTTAATACAAAAGGCACAATGCGGACTTAAGTACAAGTTGACTGACACTCTAACTTTCTATGATTTGAACCTCTCCTGTGGGTCCAGTTTTAGATTCCGATACTTCACTTCAGGTTTACTGTACCCCTTGGACCTTCTTATTGACGATGAAACACCGAAATTAAATCCGAGATTAATACAAAAGGCATAATGACAACCTAAGTACAAGAGGACTGACCCTCTAACTCTCTATGATCTCAACCTCTCCTGTGAGTCCAGTTTCAGATTCCGAAGCTTCACTGTAGGTTTAGTGTATCCCTTGGACCTCCTTATTGACGATGAAACACAGAATTTGCATCCGAATTTAATACAAAAGGCACAATGCAGTCTTAAGTACAAGAGGACTGACACTCGAACTTTCTATTATTTGAACCTGTCCTGTGAGTCCAGTTTTAGATCCCGATGCTTCACTTCAGGTTTACTGTTTCCATTGGACTTTCTTATTGTCGATGTAACACAGAAATTGCATCTGAAATTAATACAAAATGCACAATGCCGGCTTAACTACAAGTGGACCGACACACTAACTTTCTATGATTTGAACCTCTCCTGTGAGTCCAGTTTTAGATTCCGATGCTTCACTTTAGGTTTACTATATACCTTGGACCTTATTATTGACGATGAAACACAGAAATTGCATCCGAATTTAATACAAAAGGCACAATAGCGACTTAAGTACAAGAGGACTGACACTCTAACTTTCTATTATTTGAACCTCTCCTGTGAGTACAATTTTAAATTCCGATGCTACACTTCAGGTTTACTGTGTCCCTTGGACCTTCTTATTGACGATGAAACACAGAAAATGCATCCGAATTTAATACAAAAGGCGCATTGCCGACTTAAGTACAAGAGGACTGACACTCTAACTTTCGATGATTTGAACCTCTCCTGTGAGTGCAGGTTTAGATTTCGATGCTTCACTTCAGGTTTACTGTATCGCTTGGACCTTCTTATTGACGATGAAACACAGAAATTGCTTTCGAATTTAATTCAAAAGGCACAATGCCGACTTAAGTACAAGAGGACTGACACTCTAACTTTCTATGATTTGAACCTCTGCTGTGAGTCCAGTTTTAGATTCCGATGCTTCACTTCAGGTTTACTATAACCCTTGGCCCTTCTTATTGCCGATGAAACACAGAAATTGCAACCGAATTTAATACAAAAGGCACAATGCCGACTTAAGTACAAGAGGACTGACACTCTAACTTTCTATGATTTGAAACCCTCCTGTGAGTCCAGTTTTGGATTCCGATGCTTGACTTCACGTTTACTGTATCCCTCGGACCACCTTATTGACGATGAAACACAGAAGTTGCATCCGAATTTAATACAAAATGCACAATGCCGACTTAAGTACATGAGGGCTGACACTCTAACTCTCTGTGATTTGAACCTCTCCTGTGAGTCCAGTTTTAGATTCCGATGCTTCACTTCAGGTTTACTGTATCCCTTGGACCTTCTTATTGGCGATGGAACACAGAAATTGCATCCGAATTTAATACAAGAGGCACAACGACGACTTAAGTACAAGAGGACTGACACTCTAAATTTCCATGATTTGAACCTCTTCACTGGGTCCGGTTTTACATTTCGATGCTTCACTTCTGGTTCACTGTAACACTTGGACCTTCTTATTGGCGATGAAACACAGGAATTGCATCCGAATTTGATACAAAAGGCACAATGCCGACTTAAGTACAAGAGGACTGACACTCTAACTTTCTATGATTTGAACCTCTGCAGTGAGCCCAGTTTTAGATTCCGATGCTTCACTTCTGGTTTACTGTAACCCTTGGATATTCTCATTAACGATGAAACACAGAAATTGCATCCGAATTCAATACAAAAGGCACAATGCCGACTAAAGTAAAAGAAGACTGACACTCTAAATTTCTACGATTTGAACCTCTCCTGTGAGTCCTGTTTTAGATTCCGATGCTTCACTTCAGGTTTTCTGTATCCCTTGGACCTTCTTATTGACGATGAAACACAGAAATTGCATCCGAATTTAATACAAAAGGCACAATGCGGATTTAAGTACAAGGGGACTGACACTCTAACTTTCTATGATTTGAACCTCTCCTGTGGGTCCAGTTTTAGATTCCGATACTTCACTTCAGGTTTACTGTACCCCTTGGACCTTCTTATTGACGATGAAACACAGAAATTAAATCCGAGATTAATACAAAAGGCATAATGCCGACTTAAGTACAAGAGGACTGACCCTCTAACTCTCTATGATCTCAACCTCTCCTGTGAGTCCAGTTTCAGATTCCGAAGCTTCACTGTAGGTTTAGTGTATCCCTTGGACCTCCTTATTGACGATGAAACACAGAATTTGCATCCGAATTTAATACAAATGCACAATGCAGTCTTAAGCACAAGAGGACTGACACTCGAACTTTCTAAAATTTGAACCTGTCCTGTGAGTCCAGTTTTAGATCCCGATGCTTCACTTCAGGTTTACTGTATCCCTTGGACTTTCTTATTGTCGATGTAACACAGAAATTGCAACTGAATTTAATACAAAATGAACAATGCCGGCTCAACTATAAGAGGACCGACACTCTAACTTTCTATGAATTGAACCTCTCCTGTGAGTCCAGTTTTAGATTCCGATGCTTCACTTTAGGTTTACTATATACCTTGGACCTTATTATTGACGATGAAACACAGAAATTTCATCCGAATTTAATACAAAAGGCACAATAGCGACTTAAGTACAAGAGGACTGACACTCTAACTTTCTATTATTTGAACCTCTCCTGTGAGTACAGTTTTAAATTCCGATGCTTCACTTCAGGTTTACTGGGTCCCTTGGACCTTCTTATTGACGATGAAACACAGAAATTGCATCCGAATTTAATACAAAAGGTACAATACCGACTTAAGTACAAGAGGACTAACACTCTAACATTGTATGAATTGAACCTCTCCTGTGAGTCCAGATTTAGATTCCGATGCTTCACTTCTGGTTTACTGTTTCCCTTGGACCTTCTTATAGACGATGAAACACAGAAATTGCATCCGTATTTAATACAAAAGGCACATTGCCGACTTAAGTACAAGAGGACTGACACTCTAACTTTCGATGATTTGAACCTCTCCTGTGAGTGCAGGTTTAGATTTCGATGCTTCACTTCAGGTTTACTGTATCGCTTGGACCTTCTTATTGACGATGAAACACAGAAATTGCTTTCGAATTTAATTCAAAAGGCACAATGCCGACTTAAGTACAAGAGGACTGACACTCTAACTTTCTATGATTTGAACCTCTGCTGTGAGTCCAGTTTTAGATTCCGATGCTTCACTTCAGGTTTATTATAACCCTTGGCCCTTCTTATTGACGATGAAACACAGAAATTGCAACCGAATTTAATACAAAAGGCACAATGCCGACTTAAGTACAAGAGGACTGACACTCTAACTTTCTATGATTTGAAACCCTCCTGTGAGTCCAGTTTTGGATTCCGATGCTTGACTTCACGTTTACTGTATCCCTCGGACCATCTTATTGACGATGAAACACAGAAGTTGCATCCGAATTTAATACAAAATGCACAATGCCGACTTAAGTACATGAGGGCTGACACTCTAACTCTCTGTGATTTGAACCTCTCCTGTGAGTCCAGTTTTAGATTCCGATGCTTCACTTCAGGTTTACTGTATCCCTTGGACCTTCTTATTGGCGATGGAACACAGAAATTGCATCCGAATTTAATACAAGAGGCACAACGACGACTTAAGTACAAGAGGACTGACACTCTAAATTTCCATGATTTGAACCTCTTCACTGGGTCCGGTTTTACATTTCGATGCTTCACTTCTGGTTCACTGTAACACTTGGACCTTCTTATTGGCGATGAAACACAGGAATTGCATCCGAATTTGATACAAAAGGCACAATGCCGACTTAAGTACAAGAGGACTGACACTCTAACTTTCTATGATTTGAACCTCTGCAGTGAGCCCAGTTTTAGATTCCGATGCTTCACTTCTGGTTTACTGTAACCCTTGGATATTCTCATTAACGATGAAACACAGAAATTGCATCCGAATTCAATACAAAAGGCACAATGCCGACTAAAGTAAAAGAAGACTGACACTCTAAATTTCTACGATTTGAACCTCTCCTGTGAGTCCTGTTTTAGATTCCGATGCTTCACTTCAGGTTTTCTGTATCCCTTGGACCTTCTTATTGACGATGAAACACAGAAATTAAATCCGAGATTAATACAAAAGGCATAATGCCGACTTAAGTACAAGAGGACTGACCCTCTAACTCTCTATGATCTCAACCTCTCCTGTGAGTCCAGTTTCAGATTCCGAAGCTTCACTGTAGGTTTAGTGTATCCCTTGGACCTCCTTATTGACGATGAAACACAGAATTTGCATCCGAATTTAATACAAATGCACAATGCAGTCTTAAGCACAAGAGGACTGACACTCGAACTTTCTATTTTTTGAACCTGTCCTGTGAGTCCAGTTTTAGATCCCGATGCTTCACTTCAGGTTTACTGTATCCCTTGGACTTTCTTATTGTCGATGTAACACAGAAATTGCATCTGAATTTAATACAAAATGCACAATGCCGGCTCAACTATAAGAGGACCGACACTCTAACTTTCTATGATTTGAACCTCTCCTGTGAGTCCAGTTTTAGATTCCGATGCTTCACTTTAGGTTTACTATATACCTTGGACCTTATTATTGACGATGAAACACAGAAATATCATCCGAATTTAATACAAAAGGCACAATAGCGACTTAAGTACAAGAGGACTGACACTCTAACTTTCTATTATTTGAACCTCTCCTGTGAGTACAGTTTTAAATTCCGATGCTTCACTTCAGGTTTACTGGGTCCCTTGGACCTTCTTATTGACGATGAAACACAGAAATTGCATCCGAATTTAATACAAAAGGTTCAATACCGACTTAAGTACAAGAGGACTGACACTCTAACATTGTATGAATTGAACCTCTCCTGTGAGTCCAGATTTAGATTCCGATGCTTCACTTCTGGTTTACTGTTTCCCTTGGACCTTCTTATAGACGATGAAACACAGAAATTGCATCCGTATTTAATACAAAAGGCACATTGCCGACTTAAGTACAAGAGGACTGACAGTCTAACTTTCTATGATTTGAACCTCTGCAGTGAGTCCAGTTTTAGATTCCGACGCTTTACTTTAGGTTTACTGTCACCCTTGGACCTTCTCAATGACGGTGAAACACAGAAACTACATCCGAATTTAATACAAAAGGCACAATGCTGACTTAAGTACAAGAGGAGTGACACTCTAATTTTCTATGATTTAAACCTCTCTAGGGAGTCCAGTTTTAGATTCTGATGCTTCACTTCTGGTTTACTGTTTCCCCTGGACCTTCTTATAGACGATGAAACACAGAAATTGCATCCGTGTTTAATACAAAAGGCACATTGCCGACTTAAGTACAAGAGGACTGACTGTCTAACTTTCTATGATTTGAACATCTGCAGTGAGTCCAGTTTTAGATTCCGACGCATTACTTTAGGTTTACTGTCACCCTTGGACCTTCTCATTGACGATGAAACACAGAAACTGCATCCGAATTTAATACAAAAGGCACAATGCCGACTTAAGAACAGGAGGACTAACACTCTAACTTTCTATGATTTTAACCTCTCCTGTGAGTCCAGTTTTAGATTCCGATGCTTCACTTCAGGTTTACTGTTTCTCTTGGACCTTCTTATTGACGATGAAACACAGAAATTGCATCCGAATTTAATACAAAAGGCACAATGCCGACTTAAGTACAAGAGGACTGACACTCTAACTTTCTATGATTTGAACCTCTCCTGTGAGTCCAGTATTAGATTCCGATGCTTCACTTTAGGTTTACTGTATACCTTGGTATTTCTTATTGACGATGAAACACAGAAATTGCACCTGAATTTAATACAAAAGGCACAATGCCGACTTAAGTACAAGAGGACTGACACTCTAACTTTCTATGATTTCAACCTCTAAAGTGAGTCCAGTTTAGATTCCGATGCTTCACTTCAGGTTTACTGTTTCCCTTGGACCTTCTTATTGACGATGAAACACAGAAATTGCATCCGAATTAAATACAAAAGGCACAATGCCGACTTAAGTAAAAGAGGACTGACACTCTAACTTTCTATGATTTGAACCTCTCCTGTGAGTCCTGTTTTAGATTCCGGTGCTTCACTACAGGTTTACTGTATCCCTTGGACCTTCTTATTGACGATGAAACACAGAAATTGCATCCGAATATAGTACAAAAGGCACAATGCCGCCTTAAGTACAAGAGGACTGACACTCTAACTTTCTATGATTTGAACCTCTGCAGTGAGTCCAGTTTTAGATTCCGATGCTTCACATCAGGTTTACTGTAACCCTTGGAACTTCTCATTGACGATGAAACACAGAAATAGCATCCGAATTTAATACAAAAGGCACCATGCCGATTTAAGTACAAGAGGTCTGACACTCTAAATTTCGATGATTTGAACCCCACCTGTGAGTCCAGTTTTAGATTCCCATGCTGCACTTCAGGTTTACTGTATCCCTTGGACCTTCTTATTAACGATGAAACACAGAAATTAAATCCGAATTTAATACAAAAGGCACAATGCCGGCTTAAGTACACGGGGACTGACACTCTAACTTTCTATGATTTGAACCTCTCCTGTGAGTCCTGTTTTAGATTCCGGCGCTTCACTTCAGGTTTACAGTATCCCTTCGACTTTCGTATTCACGATGAAACACAGAAATTGCATCCGAACTTAATACAAAAGGCACAATACCGACTTAAGTACAAGAGGTCTGACACTCTAACTTTCTATGATTTTAACCTCTCCTGTGAGTCCTGTTTTAGATTCCGATACTTCACTTCAGGTTTACTGTATCCCTTGGACTTTCTTATTGACGATGAAACACAGAAATTGCATCCGAATTTAGTATAAAATGCACAATGCCGCCTTAAGTACAAGAGGACTGACACTCTAACTTTCTATGATTTGAACCTCTGCAGTGAGTCCAGTTTTAGGTTCCGATGCTTCACTTCAGGTTTAATTTAACCCTTGGAAACCCTTGGAACTTCTCATTGACGATTAAACACAGAAATAGCATCCGAATTTAATACAAAAGGCACAATGCCAACTTATATGCAAGAGGATTGACACTCTAATTTTCTATGATTTGATCCTGTCCTGTGAGTCCAGATTTAGATTCTGATGCTTCTCTTCAGGTTTACTGTATCCCTTGGACCTTGTTATTTACGATGAAACACAGAAATAGCATCCGAATTTAATACAAAAAGCACAATGCCGACTTAAGTACAAGGGGACTGACAGTCTAACTTTCTATGATTTGAACCTCTCCTGTGAGTCCTGTTTCGGATTCCGATGCTTCACTTCAGGTTTACTTTATCCCTGGGACCTTCGTATTGACGATGAAACACAGAAATTGCATCCGAATTTAATACAAAAGGCACAATACCGACTTAAGTACAAAAGGACTGACACTCTAACTTTCTATGATTTGAACCCCCTCCTGTGAGTCCAGTTTTAGATTCCGATGCTTCACATCAGGTTTACTGTATCCGTTGGACCTTCTTATTGATGATGAAACACAGAAATTGCATCCGAATATAATACAAAACGCAAAATGCAGACTTAAGTACAAGAGGACTGACACTCTAACCTATTATGATTTGAACCTCTGCAGTGAGTCCAGTTTTAGATTCCGATGCTTCACTTCAGGTTTACTGTAACCCTTAGACATTCTTATTGACGATGAAACACAGAAATTGCATCCGAATTTAATACAAAAGGCACAATGCCGACTTAAGTACAAGAGGACTGACACTCTAACTTTCTATGATTTGAAGCCCTCCTGTGAGTCCAGTTTTGGATTCCGATGCTTCACTTTAGGTTTACTGTAACCCTTGGACCTTCTTATTGACGATGAAGCAAAGAAATTGCATCCGAATTTAATACAAAAGGCACAATGCCGACTTAAGTACAAGAGGATTGACACTCTAACTTTCTATGATTTGAACTCCTCCTGTGAGTCCAGTTTTGGATTCCGATGCTTCACTTCATGTTTACTGTATCCCTTGGACCTTCTTATTGATGATGAAACATATAAATTGCATCCGAATTTAATACAAAAGACACAATGCCGACTTAAGTGCAAGAGAACTGACACTCTAACTTCCTGTGATTTGAACCTTTCCTGTGAGTCCAGTTTTAGTTTCCGATGCTTCACTTCAGGTTTACTGTATCCCTTGGACCTTCTAATTGACGATGAAACACAGAAATTGCATCCGAATTCAATACAAAAGGCACAATGCCGACTTAAGTACAAGAGGACTGACACTCTAACTTTCTATGATTTGAACCTCTCCTGTTAGTCCAGTTTTAAATTCCAATGCTTCACTTTAGGTTTACTGTATCGCTTGGACCTTCTTATTGACGATGAAACACAGAAATAGCATCCGAATTTAATACAAAAGGCACAATGCCGACTTAAGTACAAGAGGACTGACACTCTAACTTTCTATGACTTGAACCTCTCCTGTGAGTCCAGTTTTAAATTCCAATGCTTCACTTTAGGTTTACTGTATCGCTTGGACCTTCTTATTGACGATGGAACACAGAAAATGCATCCGAATTTAATACAAAAGGCACATTGCCGACTTAAGTACAATAGGACTGACACTCTAATTTTCTATGATTTGAAACCCTCCTGTAAGTCCCGTTTTGGATTCCGATGCTTCACTCAAGTTTACTGTATCCCTTGGACCTTCTTATTGACGATGAAACACAGAAATTGCATCCGAATTTAATACAAAATGCACAATGCAGACTTAAGTACATGAGGACTGACACTCTAACTCTCTGTGATTTGAACCTCTCCTGTGAGTCCAGTTTTAGATTCCGATGCTTCACTTCAGGTTTACTGTATCCCTAGGACCTTCTTATTGATGATGGAACACAGAAATTGCATCCGAATTTAATATAAGAGGCACAATGACGACTTAAGTACAAGAGGATTGACACTCTAACTTTCTATGATTTGAACTCCTCCTGTGAGTCCAGTTTTTGATTCCGATGCTTCACTCACGTTTACTGTATCCCTTGGACCTTCTTATTGACGATGAAACACAGAAATTGCATAAGAATTTAATACAAAAATCACAATGCCGACTTAAGTACTAGGGGACTGACACTCTAACTTTCTATCATTTGAACCGCTCCAGTCAGTCCTGTTTTAGATTCCGACGCTTCACTTCAGGTTTACCGTATCCCTTGAACTTTCTTATTGACGATGTACCACTGAAATTGCGTCTGAATTTAATACAAAAGGCACAATGCCGGCTAAACTACAAGAGGAACGAAACTTTAACTTTCTGTGATTTGAACCTCTCCTGTGAGTCCAGTTTTGGATTACGATGCTTCACTTCAGGTTTACTGTAACCCTTGGAACTTCTCATTGACGATGAAACACAGAAATAGCATCCGAATTTAATACAAAAGGCACAATGCCAACTTAAGTGCAAGAGGATTGACACTCTAATTTTCTATGATTTGAACCTCTATTGTGAGTCCAGTTTTAGATTCTGATGCTTCACTTCAGGTTTACTGTATCCCTTGGACCTTGTTATTTACGATGAAACACAGAAATAGCATCCGAATTTAATACAAAAAGCACAATGCCGACTTAAGTACAAGGGGACTGACAGTCTAACTTTCTATGATCTCAACCTCTCCTGTGAGTCCTGTTTCGCATTCCGATGCTTCACTTCAGGTTCACATTATCCCTGGGACCTTCTTATTGACGATGAAACACAGAAATTGCATCCGAATTTAATACAAAAGGCACAATACCGACTTAAGTACAAGAGGACTGACACTCTAACTTTCTATGATTTGAACCTCTCCTGTGAGTTCAGTTTTAGATTCCGATGCTTCACTTCAGGTTTACTGTATCCGTTGGACCTTCTTATTGACGATGAAGCACAGAAATTGCATCCGAATATAATACAAAAGGCACAGTGCCGACTTAAGTACATAAGGACTGACACTCTAACCTATTATGATTTGATCCTCTGCAGTGAGTCCAGTTTTAGATTTCGATGCTTCACTTCAGGTTTACTGTAACCCTTAGACTTTCTTATTGACGATGAAACACAGAAATTGCATCCGAATTTAATACAAAAGGCACAATGCCGACTTAAGTACAAGAGGTCTGACACTCTAACTTTCTATGATTTGAAGCCCTCCTGTGAGTCCAGTTTTGGATTCCGATGCTTCACTTTAGGTTTACTGTGACCCTTGGACCTTATTATTGATGATGAGACAAAGAAATAGCATCCGAATTTAATACAAAAGGCACAATGCCGACTTCAGTACAAGAGGATTGACACTCTATTTTTCTATGATTTTAACTCCTCCTGTGAGTCCGGTATTAGATTCTGATGCTTCACTTCAGGTTTCCTGTATACCTTGGACCTTCTTATTGACGACGAAACACAGATATTGCATCCGAATTTAATATAAAAGGCACAATGCCGACCTAACTACAAGAGGACTGACACTCTAACATTCTATGATTTGAACTTCTGCAGTGAGTCCAGTTTTAGATTGCGATGCTTCACTTCAGGTTTACTGTACCCTTGGACCTTCTCATTGACGATGAAACACAGAAATTGCATCCGAATTTAATACAAAAGGCACAATGCCGACTTAAGTAAATGAGGAAGGACACTCTAACTTTCTATGATTTGAACCTCTCCTGTCAGTCCAGTTTTAGATTCTGATGCTTCACTTCAGGTTTACTGTATCCCCTGGACCTTCTTATTGACGATGAAACACAGAAATTGCATCCAAATTTAATACAAAAGGCACTATGCCGACTTAAGTACAAGGGGACTGACACTCTGACTTTCTATGATTTGAACCTCTCCTGTGAGCCCTGTTTTAGATTCCGACGCTTCACTTCAGGTTTACTGTAACCCTTGGAACTTCTCATTGACGATGAAACACAGAAATAGCATCCGAATTTAATACAAAAGGCACAATGCCAACTTAAGTGCAAGAGGATTGACACTCTAATTTTCAATGATTTGAACCTCTCCTGTGAGTCCAGTTTTAGATTCTGATGCTTCACTTCAGGTTTACTGTATCCCTTGGACCTTGTTATTTACGATGAAACACAGAAATAGCATCCGAATTTAATACAAAAAGCACAATGCCGACTTAAGTACAAGGGGACTGACAGTCTAACTTTCTATGATTTGAACCTCTCCTGTGAGTCCTGTTTCGCATTCCGATGCTTCACTTCAGGTTCACATTATCCCTGGGACCTTCTTATTGACGATGAAACACAGAATTTGCATCCGAATATAATACAAAAGGCACAATGCCGACTTAAGTACAAGAGGACTGACACTCTAACCTATTATGATTTGATCCTCTGCAGTGAGTCCAGTTTTAGATTTCGATGCTTCACTTCAGGTTTACTGTAACCCTTAGACTATCTTATTGACGATGAAACACAGAAATTGCATCCGAATTTAATACAAAAGGCACAATGCCGACTTAAGTACAAGAGGTCTGACACTCTAACTTTCTATGATTTGAAGCCCTCCTGTGAGTCCAGTTTTGGATTCCGATGCTTCACTTTAGGTTTACTGTAACCCTTGGACCTTATTATTGATGATGAAACAAAGAAATTGCATCCGAATTTAATACAAAAGGCACAATGCCGACTTCAGTACAAGAGGATTGACACTCTATTTTTCTATGATTTTAACTCCTCCTGTGAGTCCAGTTTTGGATTCCGATGCTTCACTTCAGGTTTACTGTATCCCTTGAACCTTCTTATTGATGATGAATCATATGAATTGCATCCGAATTGAATACAAAAGACACAATGCCGACTTAAGTGCAAGAGGACTGACACTCTAACTTTCTGTGATTTGAACCTCTCCTGTGAGTCCAGTTTTATTTTCCGATGCTTCACTTCAGGTTTACTGTATCCCTTGGACCATCTTATTGACGATGAAACACAGAAATTGCAACCGAATTTAATACAAAAGGCACAATGCCGACTTAAGTACAAGAGGACTGACACTCTAACTCTCTAAGATTTGAACCTCTCCTGTGAGTCCAGTTTTAGATTCCGATGCTACACTTCAGGTTTCCTGTATACCTTGGACCTTCTTATTGACGACGAAACACAGATATTGCATCCGAATTTAATATAAAAGGCACAATGCCGACCTAACTACAAGAGGACTGACACTCTAACATTCTATGATTTGAACTTCTGCAGTGAGTCCAGTTTTAGATTCCGATGCTTCACTTCAGGTTTACTGTACCCTTGGACCTTCTCTTTGACGATGAAACACAGAAATTGCATCCGAATTTAATACAAAAGGCAAAATGCCGACTTAAGTACATGAGGACGGACACTCTAACTTTCTATGATTTGAACCTGTCCTGTCAGTCCAGTTTCAGATTCTGATGCTTCACTTCAGGTTTACTGTATCCCCTGGAGCTTCTTATTGACGATGAAACACAGAAATTGCATCCGAATTTAATACAAAAGTCACTATGCCGACTTAGTACAAGGGGACTGACGCTCTAACTTTCTATGATTTGAACCTCTCCTGTGAGTCCTATTTTAGATTCCGACGCTTCACTTCAGGTTTACTGTATCCCTTGGACTTCCTTATTCACGATGAAACACAGAAATTGCATCCGAACTTATTACAAAAGGCACAATACCGACTTAAGTACAAGAGGTCTGACACTCTAACTTTCTATGATTTGAACCTCTCCTGTGAGTCCTGTTTTAGATTCCGATGCTTCACTACAGGTTTACTGTATCCCTTGGACCTTCTTATTGACGATGAAACACAGAAATTGCATCTCAATTTAGTTAAAAATTCACAATGCCGCCTTAAGTACAAGAGGACTGACACACTAACTTTCTATGATTTGAACCTCTGCAGTGAGTCCAGTTTTAGACTCCGATGCTTCACTTCAGGTTTACTGTATCCCTTGAACCTGCTTAGTGACGATGAGACACAGAAATTGCATCTGAATTTAATACAAAAGGCACAATGCCGACTTAATTACAAGAGGACTGACACTAACTCTCTATGATATGTACCTCTCCTGTGAGTCCAGTTTTAGATTCCGATGCTTCACTCCAGGCTTACTGTATCCCTTGGACCTTCTTATTGACGATGAAACACAGAAATTGCATCCGAATTTAATACAAAAAGCACAATGCCGACTTAAGTACAAGAGGACTGACACTCTCACTTTCTACAATTTGAACCTCTGCAGTGAGTCCAGTTTTAGACTCCGATGCTTCACTTCAGGTTTACTGTATCCCTTGAACCTGCTTAGTGACGATGAGACACAGAAATTGCATCTGAATTTAATACAAAAGGCACAATGCCGACTTAAATACAAGAGGACTGACACTAACTTTCTATGATATGTACCTCTCCTGTGAGTCCAGTTTTAGATTCCGATGCTTCACTCCAGGCTTACTGTATCCCTTGGACCTTCTTATTGACGATGAAACACAGAAATTGCATCCGAATTTAATACAAAAAGCACAATGCCGGCTTAAGTACTAGTGGACTGACACTCTCACTTTCTACAATTTGAACCACTCCTGTGAGTCCAGTTTTAGATTCCGATGCTTCACTTCAGGTTTACTGTATCCCTTGGACCTTCTCATTGACGATGAAACACAGAAATAGCATCCGAATTTAATACAAAAGGCACAATGCCAACTTAAGTGCAAGAGGATTGACTCTCTAATTTTCTATGATTTGAACCTCTCCTGTGAGTCCAGTTTTAAATTCTGATGCTTCACTTCAGGTTTACTGTATCCCTTGGACCTTGTTATTTACGATGAAACACAGAAATAGCATCCGAATTTAATACAAAAAGCACAATACCGACTTAAGTACAAGGGGACTGAAAGCCTAACTTTCTATGATTTGAACCTTTCCTGTGAGTCCTGTTTCGCATTCCGATGCTTCTCTTCAGGTTCACATTATCCCTGGGACCTTCGTATTGACGATGAAAGACAGAAATTGCATCCGAATTTAATACAAAAGGCACAATACCGACTTAAGTACAAGAGGACTGACACTCTAACTTTCTATGATTTGAACCTCTCCTGTGAGTCCAGTTTTAGATTCCGATGCTTCACTTCAGGTTTACTGTATCCGTTGGACCTTCTTATTGACGATGAAACACAGAAATTGCATCCGAATATAATACAAAAGGCACAATGCCGACTTCAGTACAAGAGGATTGACACTCTATTTTTCTATGATTTGAACCTCTCCTGTGAGTCCAGTTTTAGATTCCGATGCTTCACTTCAGGTTTACTGTATCCCTTGGACCTTCTTATTGACGATGAAGCACAAAAAATTGCATCGGAATTTAATACAAAAGCCACAATGCCGACTTAAGTACAAGAGGACTGACTCTAAATTTCTATGATTCGAACCTCTCCTGTGAGTTCCGTTTTAGATCCCGATACTTCACTCCAGGTTTACTGTACCCTTGGACCTTCTTATTGACGATGAAACACAGAAATTGCACCCGAATTTAATACAAAAGGCACAATGCCGACTTAAGTACAAGAGGACAGACAATCTAACTTTCTATGATTTGAACCTCTCCTGTGAGTCCTGTTTTAAATTCCAATGCTTCACTTCAGGTTTACTGTATCGCTTGGACCTTCTTATTGACGATGAAACACAGAAATTGCTTCCGAATTTAATTCAAAAGGCACAATGCCGACTTAAGTACAAGAGGACTGACACTCTAATTTTCTATGATTTGAAACCCTCCTGTGAGTCCAGTTTTGGATTCCGATGCTTCACTCACGTTTACTCCATCCCTTGGACCTTCTTATTGACGATGAAACACAGAAATTGCATCCGAATGTTATACAAAATGCACAATGCCGATTTAAGTACATGAGGACTGACACTCTAACTGTCTGTGATTTGCACCTCTCCTGTGAGTCCAGTTTTAGATTCCGATGCTTCACTACAGGTTTACTGTATCCCTTGGACCTTCTTATTGACGATGAAACACAGAAATTGCATCTCAATTTAGTTAAAAATTCACAATGCCGCCTTAAGTACAAGAGGACTGACACACTAACTTTCTATGATTTGAACCTCTGCAGTGAGTCCAGTTTTAGACTCCGATGCTTCACTTCAGGTTTACTGTATCCCTTGAACCTGCTTAGTGACGATGAGACACAGAAATTGCATCTGAATTTAATACAAAAGGCACAATGCCGACTTAATTACAAGAGGACTGACACTAACTCTCTATGATATGTACCTCTCCTGTGAGTCCAGTTTTAGATTCCGATGCTTCACTCCAGGCTTACTGTATCCCTTGGACCTTCTTATTGACGATGAAACACAGAAATTGCATCCGAATTTAATACAAAAAGCACAATGCCGACTTAAGTACTTGAGGACTGACACTCTCACTTTCTACAATTTGAACCTCTGCAGTGAGTCCAGTTTTAGACTCCGATGCTTCACTTCAGGTTTACTGTATCCCTTGAACCTGCTTAGTGACGATGAGACACAGAAATTGCATCTGAATTTAATACAAAAGGCACAATGCCGACTTAAATACAAGAGGACTGACACTAACTTTCTATGATATGTACCTCTCCTGTGAGTCCAGTTTTAGATTCCGATGCTTCACTCCAGGCTTACTGTATCCCTTGGACCTTCTTATTGACGATGAAACACAGAAATTGCATCCGAATTTAATACAAAAAGCACAATGCCGGCTTAAGTACTAGAGGACTGACACTCTCACTTTCTACAATTTGAACCTCTCCTGTGAGTCCAGTTTTAGATTCCGATGCTTCACTTCAGGTTTACTGTATCCCTTGGACCTTCTCATTGACGATGAAACACAGAAATAGCATCCGAATTTAATACAAAAGGCACAATGCCAACTTAAGTGCAAGAGGATTGACTCTCTAATTTTCTATGATTTGAACCTCTCCTGTGAGTCCAGTTTTAAATTCTGATGCTTCACTTCAGGTTTACTGTATCCCTTGGACCTTGTTATTTACGATGAAACACAGAAATAGCATCCGAATTTAATACAAAAGGCACAATACCGACTTATGTACAAGGGGACTGAAAGCCTAACTTTCTATGATTTGAACCTTTCCTGTGAGTCCTGTTTCGCATTCCGATGCTTCTCTTCAGGTTCACATTATCCCTGGGACCTTCGTATTGACGATGAAAGACAGAAATTGCATCCGAATTTAATACAAAAGGCACAATACCGACTTAAGTACAAGAGGACTGACACTCTAACTTTCTATGATTTGAACCTCTCCTGTGAGTCCAGTTTTAGATTCCGATGCTTCACTTCAGGTTTACTGTATCCGTTGGACCTTCTTATTGACGATGAAACACAGAAATTGCATCCGAATATAATACAAAAGGCACAATGCCGACTTCAGTACAAGAGGATTGACACTCTATTTTTCTATGATTTGAACCTCTCCTGTGAGTCCAGTTTTAGATTCCGATGCTTCACTTCAGGTTTACTGTATCCCTTGGACCTTCTTATTGACGATGAAGCACAAAAAATTGCATCGGAATTTAATACAAAAGCCACAATGCCGACTTAAGTACAAGAGGACTGACTCGAAATTTCTATGATTCGAACCTCTCCTGTGAGTTCCGTTTTAGATCCCGATACTTCACTCCAGGTTTACTGTATCCCTTGGACCTTCTTATTGACGATGAAACACAGAAATTGCACCCGAATTTAATACAAAAGGCACAATGCCGACTTAAGTACAAGAGGACAGACAATCTAACTTTCTATGATTTGAACCTCTCCTGTGAGTCCTGTTTTAAATTCCAATGCTTCACTTCAGGTTTACTGTATCGCTTGGACCTTCTTATTGACGATGAAACACAGAAATTGCTTCCGAATTTAATTCAAAAGGCACAATGCCGACTTAAGTACAAGAGGACTGACACTCTAATTTTCTATGATTTGAAACCCTCCTGTGAGTCCAGTTTTGGATTCCGATGCTTCACTCACGTTTACTCCATCCCTTGGACCTTCTTATTGACGATGAAACACAGAAATTGCATCCGAATGTTATACAAAATGCACAATGCCGATTTAAGTACATGAGGACTGACACTCTAACTGTCTGTGATTTGCACCTCTCCTGTGAGTCCAGTTTTAGATTCCGATGCTTCACATCAGGTTTACTGAATCCCTTGGATCTTCTTATTGACGATGGAACACTGAAATTGCATCCGAATTTAATAAAAGAGGCACAATGACGACTTAAGTACAAGAGGAGAGAAACTCTAACTTTTTATGATTTGAACCTCTGCACTGAGTCTGGTTTTACATTTCGATGCTTCACTTCTGGTTGACTGTAACACTTGGACCTTCTCATTGGCGATGAAACACAGGAATTGCATCCGAATTTGATACAAAAGGCACAATTCCGACTTAAGCACAAGAGGACTGACACTCTAAATTGCTACGATTTGAACCTCTCCTGTGAGTCCTGTTATAGATTCCGATGCTTCACTTCAGGTTTACTGTATCGCTTGGACCATCTTATTGACGATGAAACACAGAAATTGCATCCGAATTTAATACAAAAATCACAATGCCGACTTAAGTACTAGGGACTGACACTCTAACTTTCTATCATTTGAACCTCTCCTGTGAGTCCTGTTTTAGATTCCGACGCTTCACTTCAGGTTTACCGTATCCCTTGGACTTTCTTGTTGACGATGTAACACAGAAATTGCCTCTGAATTTAATACAAAAGGCACAATGCCGGCTAAACTACAAGAGGAACGAAACTTTAACTTTCTATGATTTGAACCTCTCCTGTGAGTCCAGTTTTAGATTCCGATGCTTCACCTTAGGTTTACTATATACCTTGGACCTTATTATTGACGATGAAACACAGAAATTGCATCCGAATTTAATACAAAAGGCAGAATACCGACTGAAGTACAAGAGAACTGACACTCTAACTTTCTATGATTTGAACCTCTCCTGTGAGTCCAGTTTTAGATTCCGATGCTTTACTTTAGGTTTACTGTATCCGATGGACCTTCTTATTGACGATGAAACACAGAAATTGCATCCGAATATAATACAAAAGGCACAATGCCGACTTAAGTGCAAGAGGACTGACACTCTCTAACTTTCTGTGATTTGAACCTCTCCTGTGAGTCCAGTTTTAGTTTCCGATGCTTCACTTCAGGTTTACTGTATCCGTTGGACCTTCTTATTGACGATGAAACACAGAAATTGCATCCAAATTTAATACAAAAGGCACAATGCCGACTTAAGTACAAGAGGACTGACACTCTAACTTTCTATGATTTGTACCTCGCCTGTGAGTCCAGTATTAGATTCCGATGCTTCACTTCAGGTTTACTGTATCCCTTGGACCTTCTTATTGACGATGAAACACAGAAATTGCAACCGAATTTAATACAAAAGGCACAATGCCGGCATAAGTATAAGAGGACTGACACTCTAACTCTCTAAGATTTGAACCTCTCCTGTGAGTCCAGTTTTTGATTCCGATCTTCACTTTAGGTTTACTGTATCCCTTGGACCCTCTTATTGACGAAGAAACACAGAAATTGCATCCGAATTTAATACAAAAGGCACAATGCCGACTTAAGTACAGGAGGACTGACACTCAAACTCTCTAAGATTTGAACCTCTCCTGTGAGTCCAGTCTTAGATTCCGATGCTTCACTTCAGGTTTACTGTATCCCTTGGACCTTCTTATTGACGATGAAGCATAGAAATTGCACCCGAATTTAATACAAAAGGCACAATGCCGACTTAAGTACAAGAGGACAGACAATCTAACTTTCTATGATTTGAACCTCTCCTGTGAGTCCAGTTTTAAATTCCAATGCTTCACTTCAGGTTTACTGTATCGCTTGGACCTTCTTATTGACGATGAAACACAGAAATTTCTTCCGAATTTAATTCAAAAGGCACAATGCCGACTTAAGTACAAGAGGACTGACACTCTAACTTTCTACGATTCAACCTCTGCTGTGAGTCCTGTTTTAGATTCCGATGCTTCACTTCAGGTTTACTGTAACACTTGGTCGTTCTTATTGACGATGAAACACAGAAATTGCATCCGAATTTAATACAAATGGCACAATGCCGACTTAAGTACAAGGTGACTGACACTCTAATTTTCTATGATTTGAAACCCTCCTGTGAGTCCAGTTTTGGATTCCGATGCTTCACTCACGTTTACTCCATCCCGCGGACCTTCTTATTGACGATGAAACACAGAAATTGCATCCGAATTTAATACAAAATGCACAATGCCGATTTAAGTACATGAGGACTGACACTCTAACTCTCTGTGATTTGCACCTCTCCTGTGAGTCCAGTTTTAGATTCCGATGCTTCACATCAGGTTTACTGAATCCCTTGGATCTTCTTATTGACGATGGAACACAGAAATTGCATCCGAATTTAATAAAAGAGGCACAATGACGACTTAAGTACAAGAGGAGAGACACTCTAACTTTTTATGATTTGAACATCTGCACTGAGTCCGGTTTTACATTTCGATGCTTCACTTCTGGTTCACTGTAACACTTGGACCTTCTTATTGGCGATGAAACACAGGAATTGCATCCGAATTTGATACAAAAGGCACAATGCCGACTTAAGTACAAGAGGACTGACACTCTAAATTGCTACGATTTGAACCTCTCCTGTGAGTCCTGTTTTAGATTCCGATGCTTCACTTCAGGTTTACTGTATCGCTTAGACCTTCTTATTGACGATGAAACACAGAAATTGCATCCGAATTTAATACAAAAATCACAATGCCGACTTAAGTACTAGGGGACTGACACTCTAACTTTCTATCATTTGAACCTGTCCTGTGACTCCTGTTTTAGATTCCGACGCTTCACTTCAGGTTTACCGTATCCCTTGGACTTTCTTATTGACGATGTAACACAGAAATTGCATCTGAATTTAATACAAAAGGCACAATGACGGCAAAACTACAAGAGGAACGAAACTTTAACTTTCTATGATTTGAAACTCTCCTGTGAGTCCAGTTTTAGATTCCGATGCTTCACCTTAGGTTTACTATATACCTTGGACCTTATTATTGACGATGAAACACAGAAATTGCATCCGAATTTAATACAAAAGGCACAATACCGACTTAAGTACAAGAGAACTGACACTCTAACTTTCTATGATTTGAACCTCTCCTGTGAGTCCAGTTTTAGATCTCGATGCTTCACTTCAGGTTTACTGTATCCCTTGGACCTTCTTATTGACGATGAAACACAGAAATTGCATCCAAATTTAATACAAAAGGCACAATGCCGGCTTAAGTGCAAGAGGACTGACACTCTAACTTTCTGTGATTTGAACCTCTCCTGTGAGTCCAGTTTTAGTTTCCGATGCTTCACTTCAGGTTTACTGTATCCGTTGGACCTTCTTATTGACGATGAAACACAGAAATTGCATCCAAATTTAATACAAAAGGCACAATGCCGACTTAAGTACAAGAGGACTGACACTCTAACTTTCTATGATTTGTACCTCTCCTGTGAGTCCAGTTTTAGATTCCGATGCTTCACTTCAGGTTTACTGTATCCCTTGGGCCTTCTTATTGACGATGAAACACAGAAATTGCATCCGAATTTAATACAAAAGGCACAATGCCGACTTAAGTACAAGAGGACTGACACTCTAACTCTTTAAGATTTGAACCTCTCCTGTGAGTCCAGTTTTAGTTTCCGATGCTTCACTTCAGGTTTACTGTATTCCTTGGACCTTCTTATTCACGATGAAACACAAAAAATTGCATCGGAATTTAATACAAGAGCCACAATGCCTACTTAAGTACAAGAGGACTGACACTCTAAGTTTCAATGATTTGAACCTCTGCTGTGAGTCCAGTTTTAGATTCCGATGCCTCACTTCAGGTTTACTGTAACCCTTGGTCCTTCTTATTGACGATGAAACACAGAAATTGCATCCGAATTTAATACAAAAGGCACAATGCCGACTTAAGTACAAGAGGATTGACACTCTAATTTTCTATGATTTGAAACCCTCCTGTGAGTCCAATTTTGGATTCCGATGCTTCACTTCACGTTTACTGTATCCCTTGGACCTTCTTATTGACGATGAAACACAGAAATTGCATCCGAATTTAATACAAAATGCACAATGCCGGCTCAAGTACATGAGGACTGACACTCTAACTCTCTGTGATTTGAACCTCTCCTGTGAGTCCAGTTTTAGAATCTGATGCTTCACTTAAGGTTTACTGTATCCCTTGGACCTTCTTATTGACGATGTAACACAGAAATTGCATCCGAATTTAATACTAACAGCACAATGCCGACTTAAGTACAAGTGGACTGACAGTCTAACTTTCGATGATTTGAACCTCTCCTGTGAGTTCAGTTTTAGATTCCGATGCTTCACTTCAGGTTTTCTGTATCCCTTGGACATCCTTGTTGACGATGAAACACAGAAATTGCACCCGAATTTAATACAAAAGGCACAATGCCGACTTAAGTACAAGAGGACTGACACTCTAACTTTCTATGACTTGAACCTCTCCTGTGAGTCCAGTTTTAGATTCCGATGCTTCACTTCAGGTTTTCTGAATCCCTTGGACGTCCTTATTGACGATGAAACACAGACATTGCATCCGAATTTAATACAAAGGGCACAATGACGACTTAAGTACAAGAGGACTGACACTCTAATTTTCTATAATTTGAACCTCTCCAGTGAGTCCAGTTTTAGATTCCGATGCTTCATTTCTGGTTTACTGTTTCCCCTGGACCTTCTTATGGACGAAGAAACACAGAAATTGCATCCGTATTTAACACAAAAGGCACATTGCCGACTTAAGTACAAGAGGACTGACAGTCTAACTTTCTATGATTTGAACATCTACAATGAGTCGAGTTTTAGATTCCGACGCTTTACTTTTGGTTTACTGTCACCCTTGGACCTTCTCATTGTCGATGAAACACAGAAATTGCATCCGAATATAATACAAAAGGCACAATGCCGACTTAAGTGCAAGAGGACTGACACTCTAACTTTCTGTGATTTGAACCTCTCCTGTGAGTCCAGTTTTAGTTTCCGATGCTTCACCTCAGGTTTACTGTATCCGTTGGACCTTCTTATTGACGATGAAACACAGAAATTGCATCCAAATTTAATACAAAAGGCACAATGCCGACTTAAGTACAAGAGGACTGACACTCTAACTTTCTATGATTTGTACCTCTCCTGTCAGTCCAGTTTTAGATTCCGATGCTTCACTTCAGGTTTACTGTATCCCTTGGGCCTTCTTATTGACGATGAAACACAGAAATTGCAACCGATTTTAATACAAAAGGCACAATGCCGGCATAAGTATAAGAGGACTGACACTCTAACTCTCTAAGATTTGAACCTCTCCTGTGAGTCCAGTTTTAGATTCCGATGCTTCACTTCAGGTTTACTGTATTCCTTGGACCTTCTTATTCACGATGAAACACAAAAAATTGCATCGGAATTTAATTCAAAAGCCACAATGCCTACTTAAGTACAAGAGGACTGACACTCTAACTTTCTATGATTTGAACCTCTGCTGTGAGTCCAGTTTTAGATTCCGATGCCTCACTTCAGGTTTACTGTAACCCTTGGTCCTTCTTATTGACGATGAAACACAGATATTGCATCCGAATTTAATACAAAAGGCACAATGCCGACTTAAGTACAAGAGGACTGACACTCTAATTTTCTATGATTTGAAAACCTCCTGTGAGTCCAATTTTGGATTCCGATGCTTCACTTCACGTTTACTGTATCCCTTGGACCTTCTTATTGACGATGAAACACTGAAATCGCATCCGAATTTAATACAAAATGCACAATGCCGGCTAAAGTACATGAGGACTGACACTCTAACTCTCTGTGATTTGAACCTCTCCTGTGAGTCCAGTTTTAGATTCCGATGCTTCACTTCAGGTTTACTGTATCCCTTGGACCTTCTTATTAACGATGAAACACAGAAATTAAATCCGAATTTAATACAAAAGGCACAATGCTGACTTAAGTACAAGAGGACTGACACTCTAACTCTCTATGATTTGAACCTCTCCTGTGAGTCCAGTTTTAGAATCTGATGCTTCACTTCAGGTTTACTGTTTCCCTTGGACCTTCTTATTGACGATGTAACACAGAAATTGTATCCGAATTTAATACAAAAGGCACAATGCCGACTTAAGTACAAGGGGCCTGACTCTCTAACTTTCTATGATTTCAACCTCTCCAGTGAGTCCAGTTTTAGATTCCGATGCTTCACTTCAGGGTTACTGTTTCCCTTGGACCTTCTTATTGACGATGAAACACAGAAATTGCATCCGAATTTAATACAAAAGGCACAATGCCGACTTAAGTACAAGAGGACTGACACTCTAATTTTCTATGACTTGAACCTCTCCAGTGAGTCCAGTTTTAGATTCCGATGCTTCACTACAGGTTTTCTGTATCCCTTGGACATCCTTATTGACGACGAAACACAGACATTGCATCCGAATTTAATACAAAGGGCACAATGCCGACTTAAGTACAAGAGGACTGACACTCTAATTTTCTATGATTTGAACCTCTCCAGTGAGTCCAGTTTTAGATTCCGATGCTTCATTTCTGGTTTACTGTTTCCCCTGGACCTTCTTATGGACGATGAAACACAGAAATTGCATCCGTATTTAACACAAAAGGCACATTGCCGACTTAAGTACAAGAGGACTGACAGTCTAACTTTCTATGATTTGAACATCTACAATGAGTCGAGTTTTAGATTCCGACGCTTTACTTTAGGTTTACTGTCACCCTTGGAAATTCTCATTGTCAATGAAACACAGAAACTGCATCCGAATTTAATACAAAAGGCACAATGCCGACTTAAGTACAGGAGAACTAACACTCCAACTTTCTATGATTTGAACCTCCCCTGTGAGTCCAGTTTTAGATTCCGATGCTTCACTTCAGGGTTACTGTTTCCCTTGGACCTTCTTATTGACGATGAAACACAGAAATTGCATCCGAATTTAATACAAAAGGCACAATGCCGACTTAAGTACAAGGGGCCTGACTCTCTAACTTTCTATGATTTCAACCTCTCCAGTGAGTCCAGTTTAGATTCCGATGCTTCACTTCAGGTTTACTGTTTCCCTTGGACCTTCTTATTGACGATGAAACACAGAAATTGCATCCGATTTAAATACAAAAGGCACAATGCCGACTTAAGTACAAGAGGACTGACACTCTAACTTTCTATGATTTGAACCTCTCCTGTGAGTCCTGTTTTAGACGCCGATGGTTCACTTCAGGTTTACTGTATCCCTTGGACCTTCTTATTGACGATGAAACACAGAAATTGCATCCGAATTTAGTACAAAAGGCACAATGCCGACTTAAGTACAAGAGGACTGACACTCTAATTTTCTATGATTTGAACCTCTGCAGTGAATCCAGTTTAGATTCCGATGCTTCACTTCAGGTTTACTGTAACCCTTGGAACTTCTCATTGACGATGAAACACAGAAATAGCATCCGAATTTAATACAAAAGGCACAATGATAACTTAAGTACAAGAGGATTGACACTCTAATTTTCTATGATTTGCACCTCTCCTGTGATTCCAGTTTTAGATTCTGATGCTTCACTTCAGGTTTACTGTATCGCTTGGACCATGTTATTTACGATGAAACACAGAATTAGCATCCGAATTTAATACAAAAGCACATTGCCGACTTAAGTACAACGGGACTGACAGTCTAACTTTCTATGATTTGAACCTCTCCTGTGAAACCTGTTTTGGATTCCGCTGCTTCACTTCAGGTTTTCTTTATCCCTAGGACCTTCTTATTGACGATGAACACAGAAATTGCATCCGAATTTAATACAAAAGGCAGAATGCAGTCTTAAGTACAAGAGGACTGACTCTCAAACTTTCTATGATTTGAACCTCTCCTGTGAGTCCAGTTTTAGATTCCGATGCTTCACTTCAGGTTTACCGTATCCCTTGGACTTACTTATTGACGATGTAACACAGAAATTGCATCTGAATTTAATACAAAACGCACAATGCCGGCTTAACTACAAGAGGAACGGAACTTTAACTTTCCATTATTTGAACCTTTCCTGTGAGTCCAGTTTTAGATTCCGATGCTTCACATTAGGTTTACTTTATACCTTGGGCCTTATTATTGACGATGAAACACAGAAATTGCATCCGAATTTAATACAAAAGGCACAATACCGACTTAAGTACAAGAGGACTGACACTCTAACTTTCTATGATTTGAACCTCTCCTGTGAGTACAGTTTTAGATTCCGATGCTTCACTTCAGGTTTACTGTGTCCCTTGGACCTTCTTATTGACGATGAAACACAGAAATTGAATCCGAATTTAATACAAAAGGCACAATACCGACATAAGCACAAGAGGACTGACATTCTAACTTTGTATGAATTGAACCTCTCCTGTGAGTCGAGTTTCAGATTCCGATGCTCCACTTCTGGTTTACTGTTTCCCTTGGACCTTCTTATAGACGATGAAACACAGAAATTGCATCCGTATTTAATACAAAATTCACATTGCCGACTTAAGTACAAGAGGACTTACAGTCTAACTTTCTATTATTTGAACCTCTGCAGTGAGTCCAGTTTTAGATTCCGACGCTTTACTTTAGGTTTACTGTCACCCTTGGACCTTCTCATTGACGATGAAGCACAGAAACTGCATCCGAATTTAATACAAAAGGCACAATGCCGACTTAAGTACAGGACGACTGACACTCTAACTTTCTATGATTTGAACCTCTCCTGTGAGTCAAGTTTTACTTTCCGATGCTTCACTTCAGGGTTACTGTTTCCCTTGGACCTTCTTATTGACGATGAAACACAGAAATTGCATCCGAATTTAATACAAAAGGCACAATGCCGACTTAAGTACAAGAGGACTGCCACTCTACCTTTCTATGATTTGAACCTCTCCTGTGAGTCCAGTTTTAGATTCCGATGCCACACTGTAGGTTTACTGTATACCTTGGACCTTCTTATTGACGATGAAACACAGAAATTGCATCCGAATTTAACACAAAAGGCACAATGCCGTCTTAAGTACAAGAGGACTGACACTCTAACTTTCTATGACTTCAACCTCTCCAGTGAGTCCAGTTTAGATTCCGATGCTTCACTTCGGGTTTACTGTTTCCCTTGGACCTTCATATTGACGATGAAACACAAAAATTGCATCCGAATTAAACACAAAGGACACAATACCGACTTAAGTACAAGAGGACTGACACTCTAACTTTCTATGATTTGAACCTCTCCTGTGAGTCCTGTTTTAGATTCCGTTGTTTCACTTCAGGTTTACTGTATCCCTTGGACCTTCTTATTGACGATGAAACACAGAAATTGCATCCGAATTTAGTACAAAATGCACAATGCCGATTTAAGTACAAGAGGATTGACACTCTACTTTCTATGATTTGAACCTCTGCAGTGAGTCCAGTTTTAGATTCCGATGCTTCACTTCAGGTTTACTGTAACCCTTGGACCTTCTCATTGACGATGAAACACAGAAATAGCATCCGAATTTAATACAAAAGGCACAATGCCAACTTAAGTACAAGAGGACTGGCACTCTAATTTTCTATGATTTGAACCTCTCCTGTGAGTCCAGTTTTAGATTCTGATGCTTCACTTCAGGTTTACTGTATCCCTTGGACCTTCTTATTGACGATGAAACACAGAAATTGCATCCGAATTTAATACAAAAGGCACAATGCCGACTTAAGTACAGGAAGACTGACACTCTAAATTACTATGATTTGAACCTGTCCTGCGAGTCCAGTTTTAGATTCCGATCCTTCACTTCAGGGTTACTGTAACCCTTGGACTTTCTAATTCACGATGAAACACAGAAATTGCATCCGAACTTAATAGAAAAGGCACAATACCGACTTAAGTACAAGAGGTCTGACACTCTAACTTTCTATGATTTGAACCTCTCCTGTGGGTCCAGTTTTAGATTCCGATGCTTCACTTCAGGTTTACTGTACCCCTCGGACCTTCTTATTGACGATGAAAACAGAAATTATATCCGAAACTAATACAAAAGGCATAATGCCGACTTAAGTACAAGAGGACTGACCCTCTAACTCTCTATGATCTCAATCTCTCCTGTGAGTCCTGTTTTAGATTCCGAAGCTTCACTTTAGGTTTACTGTATCCCTTGGACCTCCTTATTGACGATGAAACACAGAAATTGCATCCCAATTTAATACAAAAGGCACAATGCCAACTTAAGTGCAAGAGGATTGACACTCTAATTTTCTATGATTTGAACCTCTCCTGTGAGTCCAGTTTTAGATTCTGATGCTTCACTTCAGGTTTACTGTATCCCTTGGACCTTGTTATTTACGATGAAACACAGAAATAGCATCCGAATTTAATACAAAAAGCACAATGCCGACTTAAGTACAAGGGGACTGACAGTCTAACTTTCTATGATTTGAACCTCTCCTGTGAGCCCTGTTTCGCATTCCGATGCTTCACTTCAGGTTCACATTATCCCTGGGACCTTCTTATTGACGATGAAACACAGAAATTGCATCCGAATTTAATACAAAAGGCACAAAACCGACTTAAGTACAAGAGGACTGACACTCTAACTTTCTATGATTTGAACCTCTCCTGTGAGTCCAGTTTTAGATTCCGTTGCTTCACTTCAGGTTTACTGTATCCGTTGGACCTTCTTATTGACGATGAAACACAGAAATTGCATCCGAATATAATAAAAAAGGCACAATGCCGACTTAAGTACAAGAGGACTGACACTCTAACCTATTATGATTTGATCCTCTGCAGTGAGTCCAGTTTTAGATTTCGATGCTTCACTTCAGGTTTACTGTAACCCTTAGACTTTCTTATTGACGATGAAACACAGAAATTGCATCCGAATTTAATACAAAAGGCACAATGCCGACTTAAGTACAAGAGGACTGACACTCTATTTTTCTATGATTTGAACTCCTCCTGTGAGTCCAGTTTTGGATTCCGATGCTTCACTTCAGGTTTACTGTATCCCTTGGACCTTCTTATTGATGATGAATCATATAAATTGCATCCGAATTTAATACAAAAGACACAATGCCAACTTAAGTGCAAGAGGACTGACACTGTAACTTTCCGTGATTTGAACCTCTCCTTTGAGACCAGTTTTATTTTCCGATGCTTCACTTCATGTTTACTGTATCCCTTGGACCTTCTTATTGACGATGAAACACAGAAATTGCAACCGAATTTAATACAAAAGGCACAATGCCGGCATAAGTATAAGAGGACTGACACTCTAACTCTCTAAGATTTGAACCTCTCCTGTGAGTCCAGTTTTTGATTCCGATTCTTCACTTCAGGTTTACTGTATCCCTTGGACCTTCTTATTGACGAAGAAACACAGAAATTGCATCCGAATTTAATACAAAAGGCACAATGCCGACTTAAGTACAAGAGGACTGACACTCAAACTCTCTAAGATTTGAACCTCTCCTGTGAGTCCAGTTTTAGATTCCGATTCATCACTTCAGGTTCACTGTATCCCTTGGACCTTCTTATTGACGAAGAAACACAGAAATTGCATCCGAATTTAATACAAAAGGCACAATGCCGACCTAACTACAAGAGGACTGACACTCTAACATTCTATGATTTGAACTTCTGCAGTGAGTCCAGTTTTAGATTCCGATGCTTCACTTCAGGTTTACTGTACCCTTGGACCTTCTCATTGACGATGAAACACAGAAATTGCATCCGAATTTAATACAAAAGGCACAATACCGACTTAAGTACAAGAGGACTGACACTCTAACTTTCTATGATTTGAACCTCTCCTGTGAGTACAGTTTTAGATTCCGATGCTTCACTTCAGGTTTACTGTGTCCCTTGGACCTTCTTATTGACGATGAAACACAGAAATTGAATCCGAATTTAATACAAAAGGCACAATACCGACATAAGCACAAGAGGACTGACATTCTAACTTTGTATGAATTGAACCTCTCCTGTGAGTCGAGTTTTAGATTCCGATGCTCCACTTCTGGTTTACTGTTTCCCTTGGACCTTCTTATAGACGATGAAACACAGAAATTGCATCCGTATTTAATACAAAATTCACATTGCCGACTTAAGTACAAGAGGACTTACAGTCTAACTTTCTATTATTTGAACCTCTGCAGTGAGTCCAGTTTTAGATTCCGACGCTTTACTTTAGGTTTACTGTCACCCTTGGACCTTCTCATTGACGATGAAGCACAGAAACTGCATCCGAATTTAATACAAAAGGCACAATGCCGACTTAAGTACAGGACGACTGACACTCTAACTTTCTATGATTTGAACCTCTCCTGTGTGTCAAGTTTTACATTCCGATGCTTCACTTCAGGGTTACTGTTTCCCTTGGACCTTCTTATTGACGATGAAACACAGAAATTGCATCCGAATTTAATACAAAAGGCACAATGCCGACTTAAGTACAAGAGGACTGCCACTCTACCTTTCTATGATTTGAACGTCTCCTGTGAGTCCAGTTTTAGATTCCGATGCCACACTGTGGGTTTACTGTATACCTTGGACCTTCTTATTGACGATGAAACACAGAAATTGCATCCGAATTTAACACAAAAGGCACAATGCCGTCTTAAGTACAAGAGGACTGACACTCTAACTTTCTATGACTTCAACCTCTCCAGTGAGTCCAGTTTAGATTCCGATGCTTCACTTCGGGTTTACTGTTTCCCTTGGACCTTCATATTGACGATGAAACACAAAAATTGCATCCGAATTAAACACAAAGGGCCCAATGCCGACTTAAGTACAAGAGGACTGACACTCTAACTTTCTATGATTTGAACCTCTCCTGTGAGTCCTGTTTTAGATTCCGATGCTTCACTTCAGGTTTACTGTATCCCTTGGACCTTCTTATTGACGATGAAACACAGAAATTGCATCCGAATTTAGTACAAAATGCACAATGCCGATTTAAGTACAAGAGGATTGACACTCTAACTTTCTATGATTTGAACCTCTGCAGTGAGTCCAGTTTTAGATTCCGATGCTTCACTTCAGGTTTACTGTAACCCTTGGACCTTCTCATTGACGATGAAACACAGAAATAGCATCCGAATTTAATACAAAAGGCACAATGCCAACTTAAGTACAAGAGGACTGGCACTCTAATTTTCTATGATTTGAACCTCTCCTGTGAGTCCAGTTTTAGATTCTGATGCTTCACTTCAGGTTTACTGTATCCCTTGGACCTTCTTATTGACGATGAAACACAGAAATTGCATCCGAATTTAATACAAAAGGCACAATGCCGACTTAAGTACAGGAAGACTGACACTCTAACTTACTATGATTTGAACCTGTCCTGCGAGTCCAGTTTTAGATTCCGATCCTTCACTTCAGGGTTACTGTAACCCTTGGACTTTCTAATTCACGATGAAACACAGAAATTGCATCCGAACTTAATAGAAAAAGCACAATACCGACTTAAGTACAAGAGGTCTGACACTCTAACTTTCTATGATTTGAACCTCTCCTGTGGGTCCAGTTTTAGATTCCGATGCTTCACTTCAGGTTTACTATACGCCTCGGACCTTCTTATTGACGATGAAAACAGAAATTATATCCGAAATTAATACAAAAGGCATAATGCCGACTTAAGTAAAAGAGGACTGACCCTCTAACTCTCTATGATCTCAATCTCTCCTGTGAGTCCTGTTTTAGATTCCGAAGCTTCACTTTAGGTTTACTGTATCCCTTGGACCTCCTTATTGACGATGAAACACAGAAATTGCATCCGAATTTAATACAAAAGGCACAATGCCAACTTAAGTGCAAGAGGATTGACACTCTAATTTTCTATGATTTGAACCTCTCCTGTGAGTCCAGTTTTAGATTCTGATGCTTCACTTCAGGTTTACTGTATCCCTTGGACCTTGTTATTTACGATGAAACACAGAAATAGCATCCGAATTTAATACAAAAAGCACAATGCCGACTTAAGTACAAGGGGACTGACAGTCTAACTTTCTATGATTTGAACCTCTCCTGTGAGCCCTGTTTCGCATTCCGATGCTTCACTTCAGGTTCACATTATCCCTGGGACATTCTTATTGACGATGAAACACAGAAATTGCATCCGAATTTAATACAAAAGGCACAAAACCGACTTAAGTACAAGAGGACTGACACTCTAACTTTCTATGATTTGAACCTCTCCTGTGAGTCCAGTTTTAGATTCCGTTGCTTCGCTTCAGGTTTACTGTATCCGTTGGACCTTCTTATTGACGATGAAACACAGAAATTGCATCCGAATATAATACAAAAGGCACAATGCCGACTTAAGTACAAGAGGACTGACACTCTAACCTATTATGATTTGATCCTCTGCAGTGAGTCCAGTTTTAGATTTCGATGCTTCACTTCAGGTTTACTGTAACCCTTAGACTTTCTTATTGACGATGAAACACAGAAATTGCATCCGAATTTAATACAAAAGGCACAATGCCGACTTAAGTACAAGAGGACTGACACTCTAACTTTCTATGATTTGAAGCCCTCCTGTGAGTCCAGTTTTGGATTCCGATGCTTCACTTTAGGTTTACTGTAACCCTTGGACCTTCTTATTGATGATGAAACAAAGAAATTGCATCCGAATTTAATACAAAAGGCACAATGCCGACTTCAGTACAAGAGGATTGACACTCTATTTTTCTATGATTTGAACTCCTCCTGTGAGTCCAGTTTTGGATTCCGATGCTTCACTTCAGGTATACTGTATCCCTTGGACCTTCTTATTGATGATGAATCATATAAATTGCATCCGAATTTAATACAAAAGACACAATGCCGACTTAAGTGCAAGAGGACTGACACTCTAACTTTCTGTGATTTGAACCTCTCCTTTGAGACAAGTTTTATTTTCCGATGCTTCACTTCATGTTTACTGTATCCCTTGGACCTTCTTATTGACGATGAAACACAGAAATTGCAACCGAATTTAATACAAAAGGCACAATGCCGGCATAAGTATAAGAGGACTGACACTCTAACTCTCTAAGATTTGAACCTCTCCTGTGAGTCCAGTTTTTGATTCCGATTCTTCACTTCAGGTTTACTGTATCCCTTGGACCTTCTGATTGACGAAGAAACACAGAAATTGCATCCGAATTTAATACAAAAGGCACAATGCCGACTTAAGTACAAGAGGACTGACACTCAAAGTCTCTAAGATTTGAACCTCTCCTGTGAGTCCAGTTTTAGATTCCGATTCATCACTTCAGGTTCACTGTATCCCTTGGACCTTCTTATTGACGAAGAAACACAGAAATTGCATCCGAATTTTATACAAAAGGCACAATGCCGACCTAACTACAAGAGGACTGACACTCTAACATGCTATGATTTGAACTTCTGCAGTGAGTCCAGTTTTAGATTCCGATGCTTCACTTCAGGTTTACTGTACCCTTGGACCTTCTCATTGACGATGAAACACAGAAATTGCATCCGAATTTAATACAAAAGGCACAATGCCGACTTAAGTACATGAGGACGGACACTCTAACTTTCTATGGTTTGAACCTCTCCTGTCAGTCCAGTTTTAGATTCTGATGCTTCACTTCAGGTTTACTGTATCCCCTGTACCTTCTTATTGACGATGAAACACAGAAATTGCATCCAAATTTAATACAAAAGGCACTATGCCGACTTAAGTACAAGGGGACTGACACTCTAACTTTCTATGATTTGAACCTCTCCTGTGAGTCCTGTTTTAGATTCCGACGCTTCACTTCAGGTTTACTGTATCCCTTGGACTTCCTTATTCACGATGAAACACAGAAATTGCATCCGAACTTAATACAAAAGGCACAATTCCGACTTAAGTACAAGAGGTCTCACACTCTAATTTTCTATGATTTGAACCTCCCCTGTGAGTCCTGTTTTAGATTCCGATGCTTCACTTCAGGTTTACTGTATCCCTTGGAACTTCTTATTGACGATGAAACACAGAAATTGCATCTCAATTTAGTACAAAATTCACAATGCCGCCTTAAGTACAAGAGGACTGACTCACTAACTTTCTATCATTTGAACCTCTGCAGTGAGTCCAGTTTTAGATTCCGATGCTTCACTTCAGGTTTACTGTAACCCTTGGAACTTCTCATTGACGATGAAACACAGAAATAGCATCCGAATTTAATACAAAAGGCACAATGCCAACATAAGTGCAAGAGGATTGACACTCTAATTTTCTATGATTTGAACCTCTCCTGTGAGTCTAGTTTTAGATTCTGATGCGTCACTTCAGGTTTACTGTATCCCTTGGACCTTGTTATTTACGATGAAACACAGAAATAGCATCCGAATTTAATACAAAAAGCACAATGCCGACTTAAGTACAAGGGGACTGACAGTCTAACTTTCTATGATTTGAACCTCTCCTGTGAGTCCTGTTTCGCATTCCGATGCTTCACTTCAGGTTCACATTATCCCGGGGACCTTCTTATTGACGATGAAACACAGAAATTGCATCCGAATTTAATACAAAAGGCACAATACCGACTTAAGTACAAGAGGACTGACTCTCTAACTTTCTATGATTTCAACCTCTCCTGTGAGTCCAGTTTTAGATTCCGATGCTTCACTTCAGGTTTACTGTATCCGTTGGACCTTCTTATTGACGATGAAACACAGAAATTGCATCCGAATATAATACAAAAGGCACAATGCCGACTTAAGTACAAGAGGACTGACACTCTAACCTATTACGATTTGATCCTCTGCAGTGAGTCCAGTTTTAGATTTCGATGCTTCACTTCAGGTTTACTGTAACCCTTAGACTTTCTTATTGACGATGAAACACAGAAATTGCATCCGAATGTAATACAAAAGGCACAATTCCGACTTAAGTACAAGAGGACTGACACTCTAACTTTCTATGATTTGAAGCCCTCCTGTGAGTCCAGTTTTGGATTCCGATGCTTCACTTTAGGTTTACTGTAACCGTTGGACCTTCTTATTGATGATGAAACAAAGAAATTGCATCCGAATTTAATACAAAAGGCACAATGCCGACTTCAGTACAAGAGGATTGACACTCTATTTTTCTATGATTTGAACTCCTCCTGTGAGTCCAGTTTTGGATTCCGATGCTTCACTTCAGGTTTACTGTATCCCTTGGACCTTCTTATTGATGATGAATCATATAAATTGCATCCGAATTTAATACAAAAGACACAATGCCGACTTAAGTGCAAGAGGACTGACACTCTAACTTTCTGTGATTTGAACCTCTCCTGTGAGTCCAGTTTTATTTTCCGATGCTTCACTTCAGGTTTACTGTATCCCTTGGACCTTCTTATTGACGATGAAACACAGAAATTGCATCCAAATTTAATACAAAAGGCACAATGCCGACTTAAGTACAAGAGGACTGACACTCTAACTCTCTAAGATTGGAACCTCTCCTGTGAGTCCAGTTTTAGATTCCGATGCTTCACTTCAGGTTTACTGTATTCCTTGGACCTTCTTATTCACGATGAAACACAAAAAATTGCATCGGAATTTAATACAAAAGCCACAATGCCTACTTAAGTACAAGAGGACTGACACTCTAACTTTCTATGATTTGAACCTCTGCTGTGAGTCCAGTTTTAGATTCCGATGCCTCACTTCAGGTTTACTGTAACCCTTGGTCCTTCTTATTCACGATGAAACACAGAAATTGCATCCGAATTTAATACAAAAGGCAGAATGCCGACTTAAGTACAAGAGGACTGACACTCTAATTACCTATGACTTGAAACCCTCCTGTGAGTCCAATTTTGGGTTCCGATGCTTCACTTCACGTTTACTGTATCCCTTGGACCTTCTTATTGACGATGAAACACAGAAATTGCATCCGAATTTAATACAAAATGCACAATGCCGACTAAAGTACATGAGGACTGACACTCTAACTCTCTGTGATTTGAACCTCTCCTGTCAGTCCAGTTTTAGATTCTGATGCTTCACTTCAGGTTTACTGTATCCCCTGGACCTTCTTATTGACGATGAAACACAGAAATTGCATCCAAATTTAATACAAAAGGCACTATGCCGACTTAAGTACAAGGGGACTGACACTCTAACTTTCTATGATTTGAACCTCTCCTGTGAGTCCTGTTTTAGATTCCGACGCTTCACTTCAGGTTTACTGTATCCCTTGGACCTTCTTATTGACGAAGAAACACAAAAATCGCATCCGAATTTAATACAAAAGGCACAATGCCGACTTAAGTACAAGAGGACTGACACTCTAACTCTCTAAGATTTGAACCTCTCCTGTGAGTCCAGTTTTAGATTCCGATGCTTCACTTCAGGTTTACTGTATTCCTTGGACCTTCTTATTCACGATGAAACACAAAAAATTGCATCGGAATTTAATACAAAAGCCACAATGCCTACTTAAGTACAAGAGGACTGACACTCTAACTTTCTATGATTTGAACCTCTGCTGTGAGTCCAGTTTTAGATTCCGATGCCTCACTTCAGGTTTACTGTAACCCTTGGTCCTTCTTATTCACGATGAAACACAGAAATTGCATCCGAATTTAATACAAAAGGCAGAATGCCGACTTAAGTACAAGAGGACTGACACTCTAATTACCTATGACTTGAAACCCTCCTGTGAGTCCAATTTTGGGTTCCGATGCTTCACTTCACGTTTACTGTATCCCTTGGACCTTCTTATTGACGATGAAACACAGAAATTGCATCCGAATTTAATACAAAATGCACAATGCCGACTAAAGTACATGAGGACTGACACTCTAACTCTCTGTGATTTGAACCTCTCCTGTCAGTCCAGTTTTAGATTCTGATGCTTCACTTCAGGTTTACTGTATCCCCTGGACCTTCTTATTGACGATGAAACACAGAAATTGCATCCAAATTTAATACAAAAGGCACTATGCCGACTTAAGTACAAGGGGACTGACACTCTAACTTTCTATGATTTGAACCTCTCCTGTGAGTCCTGTTTTAGATTCCGACGCTTCACTTCAGGTTTACTGTATCCCTTGGACTTCCTTATTCACGATGAAACACAGAAATTGCATCCGAACTTAATACAAAAGGCACAATTCCGACTTAAGTACAAGAGGTCTCACACTCTAATTTTCTATGATTTGAACCTCTCCTGTGAGTCCTGTTTTAGATTCCGATGCTTCACTTCAGGTTTACTGTATCCCTTGGACCTTCTTATTGACGATGAACCACAGAAATTGCATCTCAATTTAGTACAAAATTCACAATGCCGCCTTAAGTACAAGAGGACTGACTCACTAACTTTCTATGATTTGAACCTCTGCAGTGAGTCCAGTTTTAGATTCCGATGCTTCACTTCAGGTTTACTGTAACCCTTGGAACTTCTCATTGACGATGAAACACAGAAATAGCATCCGAATTTAATACAAAAGGCACAATGCCAACTTAAGTGCAAGAGGATTGACACTCTAATTTTCTATGATTTGAACCTCTCCTGTGAGTCCAGTTTTAGATTCTGATGCGTCACTTCAGGTTTACTGTATCCCTCGGACCTTGTTATTTACGATGAAACACAGAAATAGCATCCGAATTTAATACAAAAAGCACAATGCCGACTTAAGTACAAGGGGACTGACAGTCTAACTTTCTATGATTTGAACCTCTCCTGTGAGTCCTGTTTCGCATTCCGATGCTTCACTTCAGGTTCACATTATCCCGGGGACCTTCTTATTGACGATGAAACACAGAAATTGCATCCGAATTTAATACAAAAGGCACAATACCGACTTAAGTACAAGAGGACTGACTCTCTAACTTTCTATGATTTCAACCTCTCCTGTGAGTCCAGTTTTAGATTCCGATGCTTCACTTCAGGTTTACTGTATCCGTTGGACCTTCTTATTGACGATGAAACACAGAAATTGCATCCGAATATAATACAAAAGGCACAATGCCGACTTAAGTACAAGAGGACTGACACTCTAACCTATTACGATTTGATCCTCTGCAGTGAGTCCAGTTTTAGATTTCGATGCTTCACTTCAGGTTTACTGTAACCCTTAGACTTTCTTATTGACGATGAAACACAGAAATTGCATCCGAATGTAATACAAAAGGCACAATTCCGACTTAAGTACAAGAGGACTGACACTCTAACTTTCTATGATTTGAAGTCCTCCTGTGAGTCCAGTTTTGGATTCCGATGCTTCACTTTAGGTTTACTGTAACCGTTGGACCTTCTTATTGATGATGAAACAAAGAAATTGCATCCGAATTTAATACAAAAGGCACAATGCCGACTTCAGTACAAGAGGATTGACACTCTATTTTTCTATGATTTGAACTCCTCCTGTGAGTCCAGTTTTGGATTCCGATGCTTCACTTCAGGTTTACTGTATCCCTTGGACCTTCTTATTGATGATGAATCATATAAATTGCATCCGAATTTAATACAAAAGACACAATGCCGACTTAAGTGCAAGAGGACTGACACTCTAACTTTCTGTGATTTGAACCTCTCCTGTGAGTCCAGTTTTATTTTCCGATGCTTCACTTCAGGTTTACTGTATCCCTTGGACCTTCTTATTGTCGATGAAACACAGAAATTGCATCCAAATTTAATACAAAAGGCACAATGCCGACTTAAGTACAAGAGGACTGACACTCTAACTCTCTAAGATTGGAACCTCTCCTGTGAGTCCAGTTTTAGATTCCGATTCTTCACTTCAGGTTTACTGTATCCCTTGGACCTTCTTATTGACGAAGAAACACAAAAATCGCATCCGAATTTAATACAAAAGGCACAATGCCGACTTAAGTACAAGAGGACTGACACTCTAACTCTCTAAGATTTGAACCTCTCCTGTGAGTCCAGTTTTAGATTCCGATGCTTCACTTCAGGTTTACTGTATTCCTTGGACCTTCTTATTCACGATGAAACACAAAAAATTGCATCGGAATTTAATACAAAAGCCACAATGCCTACTTAAGTACAAGAGGACTGACACTCTAACTTTCTATGATTTGAACCTCTGCTGTGAGTCCAGTTTTAGATTCCGATGCCTCACTTCAGGTTTACTGTAACCCTTGGTCCTTCTTATTCACGATGAAACACAGAAATTGCATCCGAATTTAATACAAAAGGCAGAATGCCGACTTAAGTACAAGAGGACTGACACTCTAATTACCTATGACTTGAAACCCTCCTGTGAGTCCAATTTTGGGTTCCGATGCTTCACTTCACGTTTACTGTATCCCTTGGACCTTCTTATTGACGATGAAACACAGAAATTGCATCCGAATTTAATACAAAATGCACAATGCCGACTAAAGTACATGAGGACTGACACTCTAACTCTCTGTGATTTGAACCTCTCCTGTCAGTCCAGTTTTAGATTCTGATGCTTCACTTCAGGTTTACTGTATCCCCTGGACCTTCTTATTGACGATGAAACACAGAAATTGCATCCAAATTTAATACAAAAGGCACTATGCCGACTTAAGTACAAGGGGACTGACACTCTAACTTTCTATGATTTGAACCTCTCCTGTGAGTCCTGTTTTAGATTCCGACGCTTCACTTCAGGTTTACTGTATCCCTTGGACTTCCTTATTCACGATGAAACACAGAAATTGCATCCGAACTTAATACAAAAGGCACAATTCCGACTTAAGTACAAGAGGTCTCACACTCTAATTTTCTATGATTTGAACCTCTCCTGTGAGTCCTGTTTTAGATTCCGATGCTTCACTTCAGGTTTACTGTATCCCTTGGACCTTCTTATTGACGATGAACCACAGAAATTGCATCTCAATTTAGTACAAAATTCACAATGCCGCCTTAAGTACAAGAGGACTGACTCACTAACTTTCTATGATTTGAACCTCTGCAGTGAGTCCAGTTTTAGATTCCGATGCTTCACTTCAGGTTTACTGTAACCCTTGGAACTTCTCATTGACGATGAAACACAGAAATAGCATCCGAATTTAATACAAAAGGCACAATGCCAACTTAAGTGCAAGAGGATTGACACTCTAATTTTCTATGATTTGAACCTCTCCTGTGAGTCCAGTTTTAGATTCTGATGCGTCACTTCAGGTTTACTGTATCCCTCGGACCTTGTTATTTACGATGAAACACAGAAATAGCATCCGAATTTAATACAAAAAGCACAATGCCGACTTAAGTACAAGGGGACTGACAGTCTAACTTTCTATGATTTGAACCTCTCCTGTGAGTCCTGTTTCGCATTCCGATGCTTCACTTCAGGTTCACATTATCCCGGGGACCTTCTTATTGACGATGAAACACAGAAATTGCATCCGAATTTAATACAAAAGGCACAATACCGACTTAAGTACAAGAGGACTGACACTCTAACTTTCTATGATTTGAACCTCTCCTGTGAGTCCAGTTTTAGATTACGATGCGTCACTTCAGGTTTACTGTATCCGTTGGACCTTCTTATTGACGATGAAACACAGAAATTGCATCCGAATATAATACAAAAGGCACAATGCCGACTTAAGTACAAGAGGACTGACACTCTAACCTATTACGATTTGATCCTCTGCAGTGAGTCCAGTTTTAGATTTCGATGCTTCACTTCAGGTTTACTGTAACCCTTAGACTTTCTTATTGACGATGAAACACAGAAATTGCATCCGAATGTAATACAAAAGGCACAATGCCGACTTAAGTACAAGAGGACTGACACTCTAACTTTCTATGATTTGAAGCCCTCCTGTGAGTCCAGTTTTGGATTCCGATGCTTCACTTTAGGTTTACTGTAACCGTTGGACCTTCTTATTGATGATGAAACAAAGAAATTGCATCCGAATTTAATACAAAAGGCACAATGCCGACTTAAGTGCAAGAGAACTGACACTCTAACTCTCTAAGATTTGAACCTCTCCTGTGAGTCCAGTTTTAGATTCCGATGCTTCACTTCAGGTTTACTGTATCCCTTGGACCTTCTTATTGATGATGAATCATATAAATTGCATCCGAATTTAATACAAAAGACACAATGCCGACTTAAGTGCAAGAGGACTGACACTCTAACTTTCTGTGATTTGAACCTCTCCTGTGAGTCCAGTTTTATTTTCCGATGCTTCACTTCAGGTTTACTGTATCCCTTGGACCTTCTTATTGACGATGAAACACAGAAATTGCATCCAAATTTAATACAAAAGGCACAATGCCGACTTAAGTACAAGAGGACTGACACTCTAACTCTCTAAGATTGGAACCTCTCCTGTGAGTCCAGTTTTAGATTCCGATTCTTCACTTCAGGTTTACTGTATCCCTTGGACCTTCTTATTGACGAAGAAACACAAAAATCGCATCCGAATTTAATACAAAAGGCACAATGCCGACTTAAGTACAAGAGGACTGACACTCTAACTCTCTAAGATTTGAACCTCTCCTGTGAGTCCAGTTTTAGATTCCGATGCTTCACTTCAGGTTTACTGTATTCCTTGGACCTTCTTATTCACGATGAAACACAAAAAATTGCATCGGAATTTAATACAAAAGCCACAATGCCTACTTAAGTACAAGAGGACTGACACTCTAACTTTCTATGATTTGAACCTCTGCTGTGAGTCCAGTTTTAGATTCCGATGCCTCACTTCAGGTTTACTGTAACCCTTGGTCCTTCTTATTCACGATGAAACACAGAAATTGCATCCGAATTTAATACAAAAGGCAGAATGCCGACTTAAGTACAAGAGGACTGACACTCTAATTACCTATGACTTGAAACCCTCCTGTGAGTCCAATTTTGGGTTCCGATGCTTCACTTCACGTTTACTGTATCCCTTGGACCTTCTTATTGACGATGAAACACAGAAATTGCATCCGAATTTAATACAAAATGCACAATGCCGACTAAAGTACATGAGGACTGACACTCTAACTCTCTGTGATTTGAACCTCTCCTGTCAGTCCAGTTTTAGATTCTGATGCTTCACTTCAGGTTTACTGTATCCCCTGGACCTTCTTATTGACGATGAAACACAGAAATTGCATCCAAATTTAATACAAAAGGCACTATGCCGACTTAAGTACAAGGGGACTGACACTCTAACTTTCTATGATTTGAACCTCTCCTGTGAGTCCTGTTTTAGATTCCGACGCTTCACTTCAGGTTTACTGTATCCCTTGGACTTCCTTATTCACGATGAAACACAGAAATTGCATCCGAACTTAATACAAAAGGCACAATTCCGACTTAAGTACAAGAGGTCTCACACTCTAATTTTCTATGATTTGAACCTCTCCTGTGAGTCCTGTTTTAGATTCCGATGCTTCACTTCAGGTTTACTGTATCCCTTGGACCTTCTTATTGACGATGAACCACAGAAATTGCATCTCAATTTAGTACAAAATTCACAATGCCGCCTTAAGTACAAGAGGACTGACTCACTAACTTTCTATGATTTGAACCTCTGCAGTGAGTCCAGTTTTAGATTCCGATGCTTCACTTCAGGTTTACTGTAACCCTTGGAACTTCTCATTGACGATGAAACACAGAAATAGCATCCGAATTTAATACAAAAGGCACAATGCCAACTTAAGTGCAAGAGGATTGACACTCTAATTTTCTATGATTTGAACCTCTCCTGTGAGTCCAGTTTTAGATTCTGATGCGTCACTTCAGGTTTACTGTATCCCTCGGACCTTGTTATTTACGATGAAACACAGAAATAGCATCCGAATTTAATACAAAAAGCACAATGCCGACTTAAGTACAAGGGGACTGACAGTCTAACTTTCTATGATTTGAACCTCTCCTGTGAGTCCTGTTTCGCATTCCGATGCTTCACTTCAGGTTCACATTATCCCGGGGACCTTCTTATTGACGATGAAACACAGAAATTGCATCCGAATTTAATACAAAAGGCACAATACCGACTTAAGTACAAGAGGACTGACTCTCTAACTTTCTATGATTTCAACCTCTCCTGTGAGTCCAGTTTTAGATTCCGATGCTTCACTTCAGGTTTACTGTATCCGTTGGACCTTCTTATTGACGATGAAACACAGAAATTGCATCCGAATATAATACAAAAGGCACAATGCCGACTTAAGTACAAGAGGACTGACACTCTAACCTATTACGATTTGATCCTCTGCAGTGAGTCCAGTTTTAGATTTCGATGCTTCACTTCAGGTTTACTGTAACCCTTAGACTTTCTTATTGACGATGAAACACAGAAATTGCATCCGAATGTAATACAAAAGGCACAATTCCGACTTAAGTACAAGAGGACTGACACTCTAACTTTCTATGATTTGAAGCCCTCCTGTGAGTCCAGTTTTGGATTCCGATGCTTCACTTTAGGTTTACTGTAACCGTTGGACCTTCTTATTGATGATGAAACAAAGAAATTGCATCCGAATTTAATACAAAAGGCACAATGCCGACTTCAGTACAAGAGGATTGACACTCTATTTTTCTATGATTTGAACTCCTCCTGTGAGTCCAGTTTTGGATTCCGATGCTTCACTTCAGGTTTACTGTATCCCTTGGACCTTCTTATTGATGATGAATCATATAAATTGCATCCGAATTTAATACAAAAGACACAATGCCGACTTAAGTGCAAGAGGACTGACACTCTAACTTTCTGTGATTTGAACCTCTCCTGTGAGTCCAGTTTTATTTTCCGATGCTTCACTTCAGGTTTACTGTATCCCTTGGACCTTCTTATTGACGATGAAACACAGAAATTGCATCCAAATTTAATACAAAAGGCACAATGCCGACTTAAGTACAAGAGGACTGACACTCTAACTCTCTAAGATTGGAACCTCTCCTGTGAGTCCAGTTTTAGATTCCGATTCTTCACTTCAGGTTTACTGTATCCCTTGGACCTTCTTATTGACGAAGAAACACAAAAATCGCATCCGAATTTAATACAAAAGGCACAATGCCGACTTAAGTACAAGAGGACTGACACTCTAACTCTCTAAGATTTGAACCTCTCCTGTGAGTCCAGTTTTAGATTCCGATGCTTCACTTCAGGTTTACTGTATTCCTTGGACCTTCTTATTCACGATGAAACACAAAAAATTGCATCGGAATTTAATACAAAAGCCACAATGCCTACTTAAGTACAAGAGGACTGACACTCTAACTTTCTATGATTTGAACCTCTGCTGTGAGTCCAGTTTTAGATTCCGATGCCTCACTTCAGGTTTACTGTAACCCTTGGTCCTTCTTATTCACGATGAAACACAGAAATTGCATCCGAATTTAATACAAAAGGCAGAATGCCGACTTAAGTACAAGAGGACTGACACTCTAATTACCTATGACTTGAAACCCTCCTGTGAGTCCAATTTTGGGTTCCGATGCTTCACTTCACGTTTACTGTATCCCTTGGACCTTCTTATTGACGATGAAACACAGAAATTGCATCCGAATTTAATACAAAATGCACAATGCCGACTAAAGTACATGAGGACTGACACTCTAACTCTCTGTGATTTGAACCTCTCCTGTCAGTCCAGTTTTAGATTCTGATGCTTCACTTCAGGTTTACTGTATCCCCTGGACCTTCTTATTGACGATGAAACACAGAAATTGCATCCAAATTTAATACACTATGCCGACTTAAAGTACAAGGGGACTGACACTCTAACTTTCTATGATTTGAACCTCTCCTGTGAGTCCTGTTTTAGATTCCGACGCTTCACTTCAGTTTACTGTATCCCTTGGACTTCCTTATTCACGATGAAACACAGAAATTGCATCCGAACTTAATACAAAAGGCACAATTCCGACTTAAGTACAAGAGGTCTCACACTCTAATTTTCTATGATTTGAACCTCTCCTGTGAGTCCTGTTTTAGATTCCGATGCTTCACTTCAGGTTTTACTGTATCCCTTGGACCTTCTTATTGACGATGAACCACAGAAATTGCATCTCAATTTAGTACAAAATTCACAATGCCGCCTTAAGTACAAGAGGACTGACTCACTAACTTTCTATGATTTGAACCTCTGCAGTGAGTCCAGTTTTAGATTCCGATGCTTCACTTCAGGTTTACTGTAACCCTTGGAACTTCTCATTGACGATGAAACACAGAAATAGCATCCGAATTTAATACAAAAGGCACAATGCCAACTTAAGTGCAAGAGGATTGACACTCTAATTTTCTATGATTTGAACCTCTCCTGTGAGTCCAGTTTTAGATTCTGATGCGTCACTTCAGGTTTACTGTATCCCTCGGACCTTGTTATTTACGATGAAACACAGAAATAGCATCCGAATTTAATACAAAAAGCACAATGCCGACTTAAGTACAAGGGGACTGACAGTCTAACTTTCTATGATTTGAACCTCTCCTGTGAGTCCTGTTTCGCATTCCGATGCTTCACTTCAGGTTCACATTATCCGGGGACCTTCTTATTGACGATGAAAACACAGAAATTGCATCCGAATTTAATACAAAAGGCACAATACCGACTTAAGTACAAGAGGACTGACACTCTAACTTTCTATGATTTGAACCTCTCCTGTGAGTCCAGTTTTAGATTACGATGCGTCACTTCAGGTTTACTGTATCCGTTGGACCTTCTTATTGACGATGAAACACAGAAATTGCATCCGAATATAATACAAAAGGCACAATGCCGACTTAAGTACAAGAGGACTGACACTCTAACCTATTACGATTTGATCCTCTGCAGTGAGTCCAGTTTTAGATTTCGATGCTTCACTTCAGGTTTACTGTAACCCTTAGACTTTCTTATTGACGATGAAACACAGAAATTGCATCCGAATGTAATACAAAAGGCACAATGCCGACTTAAGTACAAGAGGACTGACACTCTAACTTTCTATGATTTGAAGCCCTCCTGTGAGTCCAGTTTTGGATTCCGATGCTTCACTTTAGGTTTACTGTAACCGTTGGACCTTCTTATTGATGATGAAACAAAGAAATTGCATCCGAATTTAATACAAAAGGCACAATGCCGACTTCAGTACAAGAGGATTGACACTCTATTTTTCTATGATTTGAACTCCTCCTGTGAGTCCAGTTTTGGATTCCGATGCTTCACTTCAGGTTTACTGTATCCCTTGGACCTTCTTATTGATGATGAATCATATAAATTGCATCCGAATTTAATACAAAAGACACAATGCCGACTTAAGTGCAAGAGGACTGACACTCTAACTTTCTGTGATTTGAACCTCTCCTGTGAGTCCAGTTTTATTTTCCGAATGCTTCACTTCAGGTTTACTGTATCCCTTGGACCTTCTTATTGACGATGAAAACACAGAAATTGCATCCAAATTTAATACAAAAGGCACAATGCCGACTTAAGTACAAGAGGACTGACACTCTAACTCTCTAAGATTGGAACCTCTCCTGTGAGTCCAGTTTTAGATTCCGATTCTTCACTTCAGGTTTACTGTATCCCTTGGACCTTCTTATTGACGAAGAAACACAAAAATCGCATCCGAATTTAATACAAAAGGCACAATGCCGACTTAAGTACAAGAGGACTGACACTCTAACTCTCTAAGATTTGAACCTCTCCTGTGAGTCCAGTTTTAGATTCCGATGCTTCACTTCAGGTTTACTGTATTCCTTGGACCTTCTTATTCACGATGAAACACAAAAAATTGCATCGGAATTTAATACAAAAGCCACAATGCCTACTTAAGTACAAGAGGACTGACACTCTAACTTTCTATGATTTGAACCTCTGCTGTGAGTCCAGTTTTAGATTCCGATGCCTCACTTCAGGTTTACTGTAACCCTTGGTCCTTCTTATTCACGATGAAACACAGAAATTGCATCCGAATTTAATACAAAAGGCAGAATGCCGACTTAAGTACAAGAGGACTGACACCTCTAATTACCTATGACTTGAAACCCTCCTGTGAGTCCAATTTTGGGTTCCGATGCTTCACTTCACGTTTACTGTATCCCTTGGACCTTCTTATTGACGATGAACACAGAAATTGCATCCGAATTTAATACAAAATGCACAATGCCGACTAAAGTACATGAGGACTGACACTCTAACTCTCTGTGATTTGAACCTCTCCTGTCAGTCCAGTTTTAGATTCTGATGCTTCACTTCAGGTTTACTGTATCCCCTGGACCTTCTTATTGACGATGAAAACACAGAAATTGCATCCAAATTTAATACAAAAGGCACTATGCCGACTTAAGTACAAGGGGACTGACACTCTAACTTTCTATGATTTGAACCTCTCCTGTGAGTCCTGTTTTAGATTCCGACGCTTCACTTCAGGTTTACTGTATCCCTTGGACTTCCTTATTCACGATGAAACACAGAAATTGCATCCGAACTTAATACAAAAGGCACAATTCCGACTTAAGTACAAGAGGTCTCACACTCTAATTTTCTATGATTTGAACCTCTCCTGTGAGTCCTGTTTTAGATTCCGATGCTTCACTTCAGGTTTACTGTATCCCTTGGACCTTCTTATTGACGATGAAACACAGAAATTGCATCTCAATTTAGTACAAAATTCACAATGCCGCCTTAAGTACAAGAGGACTGACTCACTAACTTTCTATGATTTGAACCTCTGCAGTGAGTCCAGTTTTAGATTCCGATGCTTCACTTCAGGTTTACTGTAACCCTTGGAACTTCTCATTGACGATGAAACACAGAAATAACATCCGAATTTAATACAAAAGGCACAATGCCAACTTAAGTGCAAGAGGATTGACACTCTAATTTTCTATGATTTGAACCTCTCCTGTGAGTCCAGTTTTAGATTCTGATGCGTCACTTCAGGTTTACTGTATCCCTTGGACCTTGTTATTTACGATGAAACACAGAAATAGCATCCGAATTTAATACAAAAAGCACAATGCCGACTTAAGTACAAGGGGACTGACAGTCTAACTTTCTATGATTTGAACCTCTCCTGTGAGTCCCTGTTTCGCATTCCGATGCTTCACTTCAGGTTCACATTATCCCGGGGACCTTCTTATTGACGATGAAACACAGAAATTGCATCCGAATTTAATACAAAAGGCAATATACCGACTTAAGTACAAGAGGACTGACACTCTAACTTTCTATGATTTGAACCTCTCCTGTGAGTCCAGTTTTAGATTACGATGCGTCACTTCAGGTTTACTGTATCCGTTGGACCTTCTTATTGACGATGAAACACAGAAATTGCATCCGAATATAATACAAAAGGCACAATGCCGACCTTAAGTACAAGAGGACTGACACTCTAACCTATTACGATTTGATCCTCTGCAGTGAGTCCAGTTTTAGATTTCGATGCTTCACTTCAGGTTTACTGTAACCCTTAGACTTTCTTATTGACGATGAAACACAGAAATTGCATCCGAATGTAAATACAAAAGGCACAATGCCGACTTAAGTACAAGAGACTGACACTCTAACTTTCTATGATTTGAAGCCCTCCTGTGAGTCCAGTTTTGGATTCCGATGCTTCACTTTAGGTTTACTGTAACCGTTGGACCTTCTTATTGATGATGAAACAAAGAAATTGCATCCGAATTTAATACAAAAGGCACAATGCCGACTTCAGTACAAGAGGATTGACACTCTATTTTTCTATGATTTGAACTCCTCCTGTGAGTCCAGTTTTGGATTCCGATGCTTCACTTCAGGTTTACTGTATCCCTTGGACCTTCTTATTGATGATGAATCATATAAATTGCATCCGAATTTAATACAAAAGACACAATGCCGACTTAAGTGCAAGAGGACTGACACTCTAACTTTCTGTGATTTGAACCTCTCCTGTGAGTCCAGTTTTATTTTCCGATGCTTCACTTCAGGTTTACTGTATCCCTTGGACCTTCTTATTGACGATGAAACACAGAAATTGCATCCAAATTTAATACAAAAGGCACAATGCCGACTTAAGTACAAGAGGACTGACACTCTAACTCTCTAAGATTTGAACCTCTCCTGTGAGTCCAGTTTTAGATTCCGATTCTTCACTTCAGGTTTTACTGTATCCCTTGGACCTTCTTATTGACGAAGAAACACAAAAATCGCATCCGAATTTAATACAAAGGCACAATGCCGACTTAAGTACAAGAGGACTGACACTCTAACTCTCTAAGATTTGAACCTCTCCTGTGAGTCCAGTTTTAGATTCCGATGCTTCACTTCAGGTTTACTGTATTCCTTGGACCTTCTTATTCACGATGAAACACAAAAAATTGCATCGGAATTTAATACAAAAGCCACAATGCCTACTTAAGTACAAGAGGGACTGACACTCTAACTTTCTATGATTTGAACCTCTGCTGTGAGTCCAGTTTTAGGTTCCGATGCCTCACTTCAGGTTTACTGTAACCCTTGGTCCTTCTTATTCACGATGAAAGACAGAAATTGCATCCGAATTTAATACAAAAGGCAGAATGCCGACTTAAGTACAAGAGGACTGACACTCTAATTACCTATGACTTGAACCCTCCTGTGAGTCCAATTTTGGGTTCCGATGCTTCACTTCACGTTTACTGTATCCCTTGGACCTTCTTATTGACGATGAAACACAGAAATTGCATCCGAATTTAATACAAAATGCACAATGCCGACTAAAGTACATTGAGGGACTGACACTCTAACTCTCTATGATTTGAACCTCTCCTGTGAGTCCAGTTTTAGAATCTGATGCTTCACTTCAGGTTTACTGTATCCCTTGGACCTTCTTATTGACGATGTAACACAGAAATTGCATCCGAATTTAATACTAACAACACAATGCCGACTTAAGTACAAGTGGACTGACAGTCTAACTTTCTATTATTTGAACCTCTCCTGTGAGTTCAGTTTTAGATTCCGATGCTTCACTTCAGGTTTTCTGTATCCCTTGGACATCCTTGTTGACGATGAAACACAGAAATTGCATCCGAATTTAATACAAAAGGCACAATGCCGACTTAAGTACAAGAGGACAGACACTCTAACTTTCTATGACTTGAACCTCTCCAGTGAGTCCAGTTTTAGATTCCGATGCTTCACTTCAGGTTTTCTGTATCCCCTGGACATCCTTATTGACGATGAAACACAGACATTGCATCCGAATTTAATACAAAGGGCACAATGCCGACTTAAGTACAAGAGGACTGACACTCTAATTTTCTATGATTTGAACCTCTCCAGCGAGTCCAGTTTTAGATTCCGATGCTTCATTCTTCTGGTTTACTGTTTCCCCTGGACCTTCTTATGGACGATGAAGCACAGAAATTGCATCCATATTTAACACAAAAGGCACATTGCCGACTTAAGTACAAGAGGACTGACAGTTTAACTTTATATGATTTGAACATCTACAATGAGTCGAGTTTTAGATTCCGACGCTTTACTTTAGGTTTACTGTCACCCTTGGACCTTCTCATTGACGATGAAACACAGAAACTGCATCCGAATTTAATACAAAAGGCACAATGCCGACTTAAGTACAGGAGAACTAACACTCTAACTTTCTAAGATTTGAACCTCTCCTGTGAGTCCAGTTTTAGATTCCGATGCTTCACTTCAGGTTTTCTGTATCCCCTGGACATCCTATTGACGATGGAACACAGACATTGCATCCGAATTTAATACAAAAGGCACAATGCCGGCTTAACTACCAGAGGAACGAAACTTTAACTTTCCATTATTTGAACCTTTCCTGTGAGTCCAGTTTTAGATTCCGATGCTTCACATTAGGTTTACTATATACCTTGGGCCTTATTATTGACGATGAAACACAGGAAATTGCATCCGAATTTAATACAAAAGGCACAATACCGACTTAAGTACAAGAGGACTGACACTCTAACTTTCTATGACTTCAACCTCTCCAGTGAGTCCAGTTTTAGATTCCGATGCTTCACTTCAGGTTTACTGTTTCCCTTGGACCTTCATATTGACGATGAAACACAAAAATTGCATCCGAATTAAACACAAAGGGCACAATGCCGACTTAAGTACAAGAGGACTGACACTCTAACTTTCTATGATTTGAACCTCTCCTGTGAGTCCTGTTTTAGATTCCGATGCTTCACTTCAGGTTTACTGTATCCCTTGGACCTTCTTATTGACGATGAAACACAGAAATTGCATCCGAATTTAGTACAAAATGCACAATGCCGATTTAAGTACAAGAGGATTGACACTCTAACTTTCTATGATTTGAACCTCTGCAGTGAGTCCAGTTTTAGATTCCGATGCTTCACTTCAGGTTTACTGTATCCCTTGGACCTTCTTATTGACGATGAAACACAGAAATTGCATCCGAATTTAATACAAAAGGCACAATGCCGACTTAAGTACAGGAAGACTGACACTCTAACTTACTATGATTTGAACCTGTCCTGCGAGTCCAGTTTTAGATTCCGATCCTTCACTTCAGGGTTACTGTAACCCTTGGACTTTCTAATTCACGATGAAACACAGAAATTGCATCCGAACTTAATAGAAAAGGCACAATACCGACTTAAGTACAAGAGGTCTGACACTCTAACTTTCTATGGTTTGAACCTCTCCTGAGGGTCCAGTTTTAGATTCCGATGCTTCACTTCAGGTTTACTGTACCCCTTGGACCTTCTTATTGACGATGAAAACAGAAATTATATCCCAAATTAATACAAAAGGCACAATGCCGACTTAAGTACAAGAGGACTGACACTCTAACCTATTATGATTTGATCCTCTGCAGTGAGTCCAGTTTTAGATTTCGATGCTTCACTTCAGGTTTACTGTAACCCTTGGACCTACTTATTGATGATGAAACAAAGAAATTGCATCCGAATTTAATACAAAAGGCACAATGCCGACTTCAGTACAAGAGGATTGACACTCTATTTTTCTATGATTTGAACTCCTCCTGTGAGTCCAGTTTTGGATTCCGATGCTTCACTTCAGGTTTACTGTATCCCTTGGACCTTCTTATTGATGATGAATCATATAAATTGCATCCGAATTTAATACAAAATACACAATGCCGACTTAAGTGCAAGAGGACTGACACTCTAACTTTCTGTGATTTGAACCTCTCCTTTTAGTCCAGTTTTATTTTCCGATGCTTCACTTCATGTTTACTGTATCCCTTGGACCTTCTTATTGACGATGAAACACAGTAATTGCAACCGAATTTAATACAAAAGGCACAATGCCGGCATAAGTATAAGAGGACTGACACTCTAACTCTCTAAGATTTGAACCTCTCCTGTGAGTCCAGTTTTTGATTCCGATTCTTCACTTCAGGTTTACTGTATCCCTTGGACCTTCTTATTGACGAAGAAACACAGAAATTGCATCCGAATTTAATACAAAAGGCACAATGCCGACTTAAGTACAAGAGCACTGCCACTCAAACTCTCTAAGATTTGAACCTCTCCTGTGAGTCCAGTTTTAGATTCCGATTCATCACTTCAGGTTCACTGTATCCCTTGGACCTTCTTATTGACGAAGAAACACAGAAATTGCATCCGAATTTAATACAAAAGGCACAATGCCGACCTAACTACAAGTGGACTGACACTCTAACATTCTATGATTTGAACTTCTGCAGTGAGTCCAGTTTTAGATTCCGATGCTTCACTTCAGGTTTACTGTACCCCTGGACCTTCTCATTGACGATGAAACACAGAAATTGCATCCGAATTTAATACAAAAGGCACAATGCCGACTTAAGTACATGAGGACGGACACTCTAACTTTCTATGATTTGAACCTCTCCTGTCAGTCCAGTTTTAGATTCCGATGCTCCACTTCAGGTTTACTGTATCCCCTGGACCTTCTTATTGACGATGAAACACAGAAATTGCATCCAAATTTAATACAAAAGGCACTATGCCGACTTAAGTACAAGGGGACTGACACTCTAACTTTCTATGATTTGAACCTCTAATGTGAGTTCCTGTTTAGATTCCGACGCTTCACTTCAGGTTTACTGTATCCCTTGGACTTCCTTATTCACGATGAAACACAGAAATTGCATCCGAACTTAATACAAAAGGCACAATTCGACTTAAGTACAAGAGGTCTGACACTCTAACTTTCTATGATTTGAACCTCTCCTGTAAGTCCTGTTTTAGATTCCGATGCTTCACTTCAGTTTAGCTGTATCCCCTTCGACCTTCTTATTGACGATGAAACACAGAAATTGCCATCTCAATTTAGTACAAAATTCACAATGCCGCCTTAAGTACAAGAGGACTGACACACTAACTTTCTATGATTTGAACCTCTGCAGTGAGTCCAGTTTTAGATTCGGACTTGCTTCACTTCAGGTTTACTGTAACCCTTGGAACTTCTCATTGACGATGAAACACAGAAATAGCAACCGAATTTAATACAAAAGGCACAATGCCAACTTAAGTGCAAGAGGATTGACACTCTAATTTTCTATGATTTGAACCTCTCCTGTGAGTCCAGTTTTAGATTCTGATGCTTCACTTCAGGTTTACTGTATCCCTTGGACCTTGTTATTTACGATGAAACACAGAAATAGCATCCGAATTTAATACAAAAAGCACAATGCCGACTTAAGTACAAGGAGGACTGACAATCTAACTTTCTATGATTTGAACCTCTCCTGTGAGTCCTGTTTCGCATTCCGATGCTTCACTTCAGGTTCACATTATCCCTGGGACGTTCTTATTGACGATGAACACAGAAATTGCATCCGAATTTAATACAAAAGGCACAATGCCGACTTAAGTACAAGAGGACTGACACTCTAACTTTCTATGATTTGAAGCCCTCCTGTGAGTCCCGTTTGGGATTCCGATGCTTCACTTTAGGTTTACTGTAACCCTTGGACCTTCTTATTGATGATGAAACAAAGAAATTGCATCCGAATTTAATACAAAAGGCACAATGCCGACTTCAGTACAAGAGGAATGACACTCTATTTTTCTATGATTTGAATTCCTCCCTGTGAGTCCAGTATTGGATTCCGATGCTTCACTTCAGGGTTTACTGTATCCCTTGGACCTTCTTATTGATGATGAATCATATAAATTGCATCCGAACTTAATACAAAAAGACACAATGGCCGACTTAAGTGCAAGAGGAATGACACTCTAACTTTCTGTGATTTGAACCTCTCCTGTGAGTCCAGTTTTATTTTCCGATGCTTCACTTCAGGTTTACTGTATCCCTTGGACCATCTTATTGACGATGAAAACACAGAAATTGCAACCGAATTTAATACAAAAGGCACAATGCCGGCATAAGTATAAGAGGACTGACACTCTAACTCTCTAAGATTTGAACCTCTCCTGTGAGTCCAGTTTTTGATTCCGATTCTTCACTTCTGGTTTACTGTATCCCTTGGACCTTCTTATTGACGAAGAAACACAGAAATTGCATCCGAATTTAATACAAAAGGCACAATGCCGACCTAACTACAAGGAGGAACTGACACTCTAACATTCTATGATTTGATCTTCTGCAGGGAGTCCAGTTTTAGATTCCGATGCTTCACTTCAGGTTTACTGTATCCCTTGGACTTCCTTATTCACGATGAAACACAGAAATTGCATCCGAACGTAATACAAAAGGCACAATTCCGACTTAAGTACAAGAGGTCTGACACTCTAACTTTCTATGATTTGTAACCTCTCCTGTGAGTCCTGTTTTAGATTCCGATGCTTCACTTCAGGTTTTACTGTATCCCTTGGACCTTCTTATTGACGATGAAAAACACAGAAATTGCATCTCAATTTAGTACAAAATTCACAATGCCGCCTTAAGTACAAGAGGACTGACACACTAACTTTCTATGATTTGAACCTCTGCAGTGAGTCCAGTTTTAGATTCCGATGCTTCACTTCAGGTTTACTGTAACCCTTGGGAACTTCTCATTGAAGATGAAACACAGAAATAGCATCCGAATTTAATACAAAGGCACAATGCCAACTTAAGTGCAAGAGGATTGACACTCTAATTTTCTATGATTTGAACCTCTCCTGTGAGTCCAGTTTTAGATTCTGATGCTTCACTTCAGGTTTTACTGTATCCCTTGGACCTTGTTATTTACGATGAAACACAGAAATAGCATCCGAATTTAATACAAAAAGCACAATGCCAACTTAAGTACAAGGGGACTGACAGTCTAACTTTCTATGATTTGAACCTCTCCTGTGAGTATTGTTTCGCATTCCCGATGCTTCACTTCAGGTTCACTATTATCCCTGGGACCTTCTTATTGACGATGAAACACAGAAATTGCATCCGAATTTAATAAAAAAAGGCACAATACCGACTTAAGTACAAGAGGACTGACACTCTAACTTTCTATGATTTGAACCTCTCCTGTGAGTCCTAGTTTTCGATTCCGATGCATCACTTCAGGTTTACTGTATCCCTTGGACCTTCTTATTGACGATGAAACACAGAAATTGCATCTCAATTTAGTACAAAATTCACAAATGCCGCCTTAAGTACAAGAGGACGGACACACTAACTTTCTATGATTTGAACCTCTGCAGTGAGTCCAGTTTTAGATTCCGATGCTTCACTTCAGGTTTACTGTAACCCTTGGAACTTCTCATTGACGATGAAACACAGAAATAGCATCCGAATTTAATACAAAAGGCACAATGCCGACTTAAGTACAAGAGCACTGACACTCAAACTCTCTAAGATTTGAACCTCTCCTGTGAGTCCAGTTTTAGATTCCGATTCATCACTTCAGGTTCACTGTATCCCTTGGACCTTCTTATTGACGAAGAAACACAGAAATTGCATCCGAATTTAATACAAAAGGCACAATGCCGACCTAACTACAAGAGGACGGACACTCTAACATTCTATGATTTGAACTTCTGCAGTGGAGTCCAGTTTTAGATTCCGATGCTTCACTTCAGGTTTACTGTACCCCTGGACCTTCTCATTGACGATGAAACACAGAAATTGCATCCGAATTTAATACAAAAGGCACAATGCCGACTTAAGTACATGAGGACGGACACTCTAACTTTCTATGATTTGAACCTCTCCTGTCAGTCCCAGTTTTAGATTCTGATGCTCCACTTCAGGTTTACTGTATCCCCTGGACCTTCTTATTGACGATGAAACACAGAAGATTGCATCCAAAATTTAATACAAAAGGCACTATGCCGACTTAAGTACAAGGGGACTGACACTCTAACTTTCTATGATTTGAACCTCTAATGTGAGTCCTGTTTTAGATTCCGACGCTTCACTTCAGGTTTACTGCATCCCTTGGGCTTCCTTATTCACGATGAAACACAGAAATTGCATCCGAACTTAATACAAAAGGCACAATTCCGACTTAAGTACAAGAGGTCTGACACTCTAACTTTCTATGATTTGAACCTCTCCTGTAAGTCCTGTTTTAGATTCCGATGCTTCACTTCAGGTTTACTGTATCCCTTGGACCTTCTTATTGACGATGAAACACAGAAATTGCATCTCAATTTAGTACAAAATTCACAATGCCGCCTTAAGTACAAGAGGACTGACACACTAACTTTCTATGATTTGAACCTCTGCAGTGAGTTCCAGTTTTAGATTCCGATGCTTCACTTCAGGTTTACTGTAACCCTTGGAACTTCTCATTGACGATGAAACACAGAAATAGCAAAACACAGAAATAGCATCCGAATTTAATACAAAAGGCACAATGCCAACTTAAGTGCAAGAGGATTGACACTCTAATTTTCTATGATTTGAACCTCTCCTGTGAGGTCCAGTTTTAGATTCTGATGCTTCACTTCAGGTTTACTGTATCCCTTGGACCTTGTTATTTACGATGAAACACAGAAATAGCATCCGAATTTAATACAAAAAGCACCAATGCCGACTTAAGTACAAGGGGACTGACAGTCTAACTTTCTATGATTTGAACCTCTCCTGTGAGTCCTGTTCGCATTCCGATGCTTCACTTCAGGTTCACATTATCCCTGGGACGTTCTTATTGACGATGAAACACAGAAATTGCATCCGAATTTAATACAAAAGGCACAATGCCGACTTAAGTACAAGAGGACTTGACCACTCTAACTTTCTATGATTTGAACCTCTCCTGTGAGTCCTGTTTTCGTTTCCGATGCATCACTTCAGGTTTACTGTATCCCTTGGACCTTCTTATTGACGATGAAACACAGAAATTGCATCTCAATTTAGTACAAAATTCACAATGCCGCCTTAAGTACAAGAGGACGGGACACACTAACTTTCTATGATTTGAACCTCTGCAGTGAGTCCAGTTTTAGATTCCGATGCTTCACTTCAGGTTTACTGTAACCCTTGGAACTTCTCATTGACGATGAAACACAGAAATAGCATCCGAATTTAATACAAAAGGCACAATGCCAACTTAAGTGCAAGAGGATTGACACTCTAATTTTCTATGATTTGAACCTCTCCTGTGAGTCCAGTTTTAGATTCCGATGCTTCACTTCAGGTTTACCGTATCCGTTGGACCTTCTTATTGACGATGAAACACAGAAATTGCATCCGAATATAATACAAAAGGCACAATGCCGACTTAAGTACAAGAGGACTGACACTCTAACTTTCTATGATTTGAACCTCTCCTGTGAGTCCAGTTTTTGATTCCGATTCTTCACTTCAGGTTTACTGTATCCCTTGGACCTTCTTATTGACGAAGAAACACAGAAATTGCATCCGAATTTAATACAAAAGGCACAATGCCGACTTAAGTAGAAGAGGACTGACACTCAAACTCTCTAAGATTTGAACCTCTCCTGTGAGTCCAGTTTTAGATTCCGATTCATCACTTCAGGTTCACTGTATCCCTTGGACCTTCTTATTGACGAAGAAACACAGAAATTGCATCCGAATTTTATTACAAAAGGCACAATGCCGACCTAACTACAAGAGGACTGACACTCTAACATTCTATGATTTGAACTTCTGCAGTGAGTCCAGTTTTAGATTCCGATGCTTCACTTCAGGTTTACTGTACCCCTGGAACTTCTCATTGACGATGAAACACAGACATTGCATCCGAATTTAATACAAAAGGCACTATGCCGACTTAAGTACACGGGGACTGACACTCTAACTTTCTATGATTTGAAGCCCTCCTGTGAGTCCAGTTTGGGATTCCGATGCTTCACTTTAGGTTTACTGTAACCCTTGGACCTTCTTATTGATGATGAAACAAAGAAATTGCATCCGAATTTAATACAAAAGGCACAATGCCGACTTCAGTACAAGAGGATTGACACTCTATTTTTCTATGATTTGAACTCTCCTGTGAGTCCAGTTTTGGATTCCGATGCTTCACTTCAGGTTTACTGTATCCCTTGGACCTTCTTATTGATGATGAATCATATAAATTGCATCCGAATTTAATACAAAAGACACAATGCCGACTTAAGTGCAAGAGGACTGACACTCTAACTCTCTAAGATTTGAACCTCTCCTGTGAGTCCAGTTTTTGATTCCGATTCTTCACTTCAGGTTTATTGTATCCCTTGGACCCTTCTTATTGACGAAGAAACACACAAATTGCATCCGAATTTAATACAAAGGGCACAATGCCGACTTAAGTTCAAGAGGACTGACACTCAAACTCTCTAAGATTTGAACCTCTCCTGTGAGTAGAGTTTTAGATTCCGATGCTTCACTTCAGGTTTACTGTATCCCTTGGACCTTCTTACTGGCGATGAAGCACAAAAAATAGCATCGGAATTTAATACAAAAGCCACAATGCCGACTTAAGTACAAGAGGACTGACTCTTAATTTCTATGATTCGAACCTCTCCTGTGAGTTCCGTTTTAGATTCCGATACTTCACTCCAGGTTTACTGTATCCCTTGGACCTTCTTATTGACGATGAAACACAGAAATTGCACCCGAAATTAATACAAAAGGCACAATGCCGACTTCAGTACAAGAGGACAGACAATCTAACTTTCTATGATTTGAACCTCTCCTGTGAGTCCAGTTTTTAATTCCAATGCTTCACTTCAGGTTTACTGTATCCGTTGGACCTTCTTATTGACGATGAAACACAGAAATTGCATCCGAATATAATACAAAAGGCACAATGCCGACTTAAGTGCAAGAGAACTGACACTCTAACATTCTGTGATTTGAACCTCTCCTGTGAGTCCAGTTTTAGTTTCCGATGCTTCACTTCAGGTTTACTGTATCCGTTGGACCTTCTTATTGACGATGAAACACAGAAATTGCATCCAAATTTAATACAAAAGGCACAATGCCGACTTAAGTACAAGAGGACTGACACTCTAACTTTCTATGATTTGAACCTCTGCTGTGAGTCCAGTTTTAGATTCCGATGCCTCACTTCAGGTTTACTGTAACCCTTGGTCCTTCTTATTGACGATGAAACACAGAAATTGCATCCGAATTTAATACAAAAGGCACAATGCCGACTTAAGTACAAGAGGACTGACACTCTAATTTTCTAAGATTTGAAACCCTCCTGTGAGTCCAATTTTGGATTCCGATGCTTCACTTCACGTTTACTGTATCCCTTGGACCTTCTTATTGACGATGAAACACAGAAATTGCATCCGAATTTAATACAAAATGCACAATGCCGACTAAAGTACATGAGGACTGACACTCTAACTCTCTGTGATTTGAACCTCTCCTGTGAGTCCAGTTTTAGATTCCGATGCTTCACTTCAGGTTTACTGTATCCCTTGGACCTTCGTATTAACGATGAAACACAGAAATTAAATCCGAATTTAATACAAAAGGCACAATGCTGACTTAAGTACAAGAGGACTGACACTCTAACTCTCTATGATTTGAACCTCTCCTGTGAGTCCAGTTTTAGAATCTGATGCTTCACTTCAGGTTTACTGTATCCCTTGGACCTTCTTATTGACGATGTAACACAGAAATTGCATCCGAATTTAATACTAACAACACAATGCCGACTTAAGTACAAGTGGAATGACAGTCTAACTATCTATGATTTGAACCTCTCCTGTGAGTTCAGTTTTAGATTCCGATGCTTCACTTCAGGTTTTCTGTATCCCTTGGACATCCTTGTTGACGATGAAACACAGAAATTGCATCCGAATTTAATACAAAAGGCACAATGCCGACTTAAGTACAAGAGGACTGACACTCTAATTTTCTATGACTTGAACCTCTCCAGTGAGTCCAGTTTTAGATTCCGATGCTTCACTTCAGGTTTTCTGTATCCCCTGGACATCCTTATTGACGATGAAACACAGACATTGCATCCGAATTTAATACAAAGGGCACAATGCCGACTTAAGTACAAGAGGACTGACACTCTAATTTTCTATGATTTGAACCTCTCCAGTGAGTCCAGTTTTAGATTCCGATGCTTCATTTCTGGTTTACTGTTTCCCCTAGACCTTCTTATGGACGATGAAGCACAGAAATTGCATCCGTATTTAACACAAAAGGCACATTGCCGACTTAAGTACAAGAGGACTGACAGTCTCACTTTCTATGATTTGAACATCTACAATGAGTCGAGTTTTAGATTCCGACGCTTTACTTTAGGTTTACTGTCACCCTTGGACCTTCTCATTGACGATGAAACACAGAAACTGCATCCGAATTAAATACAAAATGCACAATGCCGACTTAAGTACAGGAGAACTAACACTCTAACTTTCTATGATTTGAACCTCTCCTGTGAGTCCAGTTTTAGATTCCGATGCTTCACTTCAGGGTTACTGTTTCCCTTGGACCTTCTTATTGACGATGAAACACAGAAATTGCATCCGAATTTAATACAAAAGGCACAATGCCCGACTTAAGTACAAGGGGAATGACTCTCTAACTTTCTATGATTTCAACCTCTCCAGTGAGTCCAGTTTAAATTCCGATGCTTCACTTCAGGTTTACTGTTTCCCTTGGACCTTCTTATTGACGATGAAACACAGAAATTGCATCCGATTTAAATACAAAAGGCACAATGCCGACTTATGTACAAGAGGACTGACACTCTAACTTTCTATGATTTGAACCTCTCCTGTGAGTCCTGTTTTAGATTCCGATGCTTCACTTCGGGTTTGCTGTATCCCTTGGACCTTCTTATTGACGATGAAACATAGAAATTGCATCCGAATTTAGTACAAAAGGCACAATGCCGACTTAAGTACAAGAGGACTGACACTCTAACTTTCTATAATTTGAACCTCTGCAGTGAGTCCAGTTTTAGATTCCGATGCTTCACTTCAGGTTTCCTGTAACCCTTGGAACTTCTCATTGACGATGAAACACAGAAATAACATCCGAATTTAATACAAAAGGAACAATGATAACTTAAGTACAAGAGGATTGACACTCTAATTTTCTATGATTTGAACCTTTCCTGTGATTCCAGTTTTAGATTCTGATGCTTCACTTCAGGTTTATTGTATCGCTTGGACCATGTTATTTACGATGAAACACAGAATTAGCATCCGAATTTAATACAAAAAGCACATTGCCGACTTAAGTACAACGGGACTGACAGTCTAACTTTCTATGATTTGAACCTCTCCTGTGAAACGTGTTTTGGATTCCGATGCTTCACTTCAGGTTTACTTTATCCCTTGGACCTTCTTGTTGACGATGAACACAGAAATTGCATCCGAATTTAATACAAAGGGCACAATGCAGTCTTAAGTACAAGAGGACTGACTCTCAAACTTTCTATGATTTTGAACCTCTCCTGTGAGTCCAGTTTTAGATTCCGATGCTTCACTTCAGGTTTACCGTATCACTTGGACTTACTTATTGACGATGTAACACAGAAATTGCATCTCAATTTAATACAAAAGGCTTAATGCCGGCTTAACTACAAGAGGAACGAAACTTTTAACTTTCCATGATTTGAACCATTCCTGTGAGTCCAGTTTTAGATTCCGATGCTTCACATTAGGTTTACTATATACCTTGGGCCTTATTATTGACGATGAAACACAGAAATTGCATCCGAATTTAATACAAAAGGCACAATACCGACTTAAGTACAAGAGGACTGACACTCTAACTTTCTATGATTTGAACCTCTCCTGTGAGTACAGTTTTAGATTCCGATGCTTCACTTCAGGTTTACTGTGTCCCTTGGACCTTCTTATTGACGATGAAACACAGAAATTGCATCCGAATTTAATACAAAAGGCACAATACCGACATAAGTACAAGAGGACTGACATTCTAACTTTGTATGAATTGAACCTCTCCTGTGAGTCGAGTTTTAGATTCCGATGCTACACATTTGGTTTACTGTTTCCCTTGGACCTTCTTATAGACGATGAAACACAGAAATTGCTTCCGTATTTAATACAAAATTCACATTGCCGACTTAAGTACAAGAGGACTTACAGTCTAACTTTCTACTATTTGAACCTCTGCAATGAGTGTAGTTTTAGATTCCGACGCTTTACTTTAGGTTTACTGTCACCCATGGACCTTCTCATTGACGATGAAACACAGAAACTGCATCCGAATTTAATACAAAAGGCACAATGCCGACTTAAGTACAGGACGACTGACACTCTAACTTTCTATGGTTTGAACTTCTCCTGTGAGTCCAGTTTTACATTCCGATGCTTCACTTCAGGGTTACTGTTTCCCTTGGACCTTCTTTTTGACGATGAAACACAGAAAATTGCATCCGAATTTAATACAAAAGGCACAATGCCGACTTAAGTACAAGAGGACTGCCACTCTAACTTTCTATGATTTGAACCTCTCCTGTGAGTCCAGTTTTAGATTCCGATGCCACACTATAGGATTACTGTATACCTTGGACCTTCTTATTGACGATGAAACACAGAAATTGCATCCGAATTTAACACAAAAGGCACAATGCCGTCTTAAGTACAAGAGGACTGACACTCTAACTTTCTATGACTTCAACCTCTCCAGTGAGTCCAGTTTAGATTCCGATGCTTCACTTCGGGTTTACTGTTTCCCTTGGACCTTCATATTGATGATGAAACACAAAAATTGCATCCGAATTAAACACAAAGGGCACAATGCCGACTTAAGTACAAGAGGACTGACACTCTAACTTTCTATGATTTGAACCTCTCCTGTGAGTCCTGTTTTAGATTCCGATGCTTCACTTCAGGTTTACTGTATCCCTTGGACCTTCTTATTGACGATGAAACACAGAAATTGCATCCGAAATTTAGTACAAAATGCACAATCCCGATTTAAGTACAAGAGGATTGACACTCTAACTTTCTATGATTTGAACCTCTGCAGTGAGTCCAGTTTTAGATTCCGATGCTTCACTTCAGGTTTACTGTAACCCTTGGACCTTCTCATTGACGATGAAATACAGAATTAGCATCCGAATTTAATACAAAAGGCACAATGCCAACTTAAGTAAAAGAGCACTGACAGTCTAACTTTCTATGATTTGAACCTCTCCTGTGAGTCCTGTTTTGGATTCCGATGCTTCACTTCAGGTTTACTGTGTCCCCTTGGACATTCAAATTGTCGATGAAACACAGAAATTGCATCCGAATTTAATACAAAAGGCACAATGCCGACTTAAGTACAAGAGGTCTGACACTCTAAATTTCGATGATTTGAACCGCTCCTGTGAGTCCAGTTTTAGATTCCGATGCTTCACTTCAGGTTTACTGTATCCCTTGGACCATCTTATTAACGATGAAACACAGAAATTAAATCCGAATTTAATACAAAAAGGCACAATGCAGTCTTAAGTACAAGAGGACAGACAATCTAACTCTCTATGATTTGAACCTCTCCTGTGAGTCCAGTCTTAAATTCCAATGCTTCACTTCAGGTTTACTGTATCCCTTGGACCTTCTTATTGACGATGAAGCACAAAAAATTGCATCGGAATTTAATACAAAAGCCACAATGCCGACTTAAGTACAAGAGGACTGACTCTAAATTTCTATGATTCGAACCTCTCCTGTGAGTTCCGTTTTAGATTCCGATACTTCACTCCAGGTTTACTGTCTCCCTTGGACCTTCTTATTAACGATGAAACACAGAAATTGCACACGAATTTAATACAAAAGGCACAATGCCGACTTAAGTACAACAGGACAGACAATCTAACTTTCTATGATTTGAACCTCTCCTGTGAGTCCAGTTTTAAATTGCAATGCTTCACTTCAGGTTTACTGTATCGCTTGGACCTTCTTATTGACGATGAAAACACAGAAATTGCTTCCGAATTTAATTCAAAAGGCACAATGCCGACTTAAGTACAAGAGGACTGACACTCTAACTTTCTACGATTTTGAACCTCTGCTGTGAGTCCAGTTTTAGATTCCGATGCTTCACTTCAGGTTTACTGTAACACTTGGTCCTTCTTATTGACGATGAAACACAGAAATGGCATCCGAATTTAATACAAAAGGCACAATGCCGACTTAAGTACAAGAGGACTGACACTCTAATTTTCTATGATTTGAAACCCTCCTGTGAGTCCAGTTTTGGATTCCGATGCTTCACTCACGTTTACTCCATCCCTTCGGACCTTCTTATTGACGATGAAACACAGAAATTGCATCCGAATTTTATACAAAATGCACAATGCCGATTTAAGTACATAAGGACTGACACTCTAACTCTCTGTGATTTGCACCTCTCCTGTGAGTCCAAGTTTCAGATTCCGATGCTTCACATCAGGTTTACTGAATCCCTTGGATCTTCTTATTGACGATGGAACACAGAAATTGCATCCGAATTTAATACAAGAGGCACAATGACGACTTAAGTGCAAGAGGACTGACACTCTAACTTTCTGTGATTTGAACCTCTCCTGTGTGTCCAGTTTTAGTTTCCTGATGCTTCACTTCAGGTTTACTGTATCCGTTGGACCTTCTCATTGACGATGAAACACAGAAATTGCATCCAAATTTAATACAAAAGGCACAATGCCGACTTAAGTACAAGAGGACTGACACTCTAACTTTCTATGATTTGTACCTCTCCTGTGAGTCCAGTTTTAGATTCCGATGCTTCACTTCAGGTTTACTGTATCCCTTGGGCCTTTCTTATTGACGATGAAACACAAAAATTGCAACCGAATTTAATACAAAAGGCACAATGCCGGCATAAGTATAAGAGGACTGACACTCTAACTCTCTAAGATTTGAACCTCTCCTGTGAGTCCAGTTTTAGATTCCGATTCTTCACTTCAGGTTTACTGTATGCCTTGGACCTTCTTATTGACGATGATGAAACACAGAAATTGCATCCGAATTTAATACAAAAGGCACAATGCCGACTTAAGTACAAGAGAACTGACACTCGAACTCTCTAAGATTTGAACCTCTCCTGTGAGTCCAGTTTTAGATTCCGATGCTTCACTTCAGGTTTACTGTATTCCTTGGACCTACTTATTCACGATGAAACACAAAAATTTGCATCGGAATTTAATACAAAAGCCACAATGCCTACTTAAGTACAAGAGGACTGACACTCTAACTTTCTATGGTTTGAACCTCTGCTGTGAGTCCAGTTTTAGATTCCGATGCCTCACTTCAGGTTTACTGTAACCCTTGGTCCTTCTTATTCACGATGAAACACAGAAATTGCATCCGAATTTAATACAAAAGGCACAATGCCGACTTAAGTACAAGAGGACTGACACTCTAATTTTCTATGATTTGAAACCCTCCTGTGAGTCCAATTTTGGATTCCGATGCTTCACTTCACGTTTACTGTATCCCTTGGACCTTCTTATTGACGATGAAACACAGAAATTGCATCCGAATTTAATACAAAATGCACAATGCCGACTAAAGTACATGAGGACTGACACTCTAAGTCCCTGTGATTTGAACCTCTCCTGTGAGTCCAGTTTTAGATTCCGATGCTTCACTTCAGGTTTACTGTATCCCTTGGACCTTCTTATTAACGATGAAACACAGAAATTAAATCCGAATTTAATACAAAAGGCACAATGCTGACTTAAGTACAAGAGGACTGACACTCTAACTCTCTATGATTTGAACCTCTCCTGTGAGTCCAGTTTTAGAATCTGATGCTTCACTTCAGGTTTACTGTATCCCTTGGACCTTCTTATTGACGATGTAACACAGAAATTGCATCCGAATTTAATACTAACAACACAATGCCGACTTAAGTACAAGTGGACTGACAGTCTAACTTTCTATGATTTGAACCTCTCCTGTGAGTTCAGTTTTAGATTCCGATGCTTCACTTCAGGTTTTCTGTATCCCGTGGACATTCTTGATGACGATGAAACACAGAAATTGCATCCGAATTTAATACAAAAGGCACAATGCCGACTTAAGTACAAGAGGACTGACACTCTAATTTTCTATGACTTGAACCTCTCCAGTGAGTCCAGTTTTAGATTCCGATGCTTCACTTCATTTTTTCTGTATCCCCTGGACATCCTTATTGACGATGAAACACAGACATTGCATCCGAATTTAATACAAAGGGCACAATGCCGACTTAAGTACAAGAGGACTGACAATCTAATTTTCTATGATTTGAACCTATCCAGTGAGTCCAGTTTTAGATTCCGATGCTTCATTTCTGGTTTACTGTTTCCCCTGGACCTTCTTATGGACGATAAAGCACAGAAATTGCATCCGTATTTAACACAAAAGGCACATTGCCGACTTAAGTGCAAGAGGACTGACAGTCTAACTTTCTATGATTTGAACATCTACAATGAGTCGAGTTTTAGATTCCGACGCTTTACTTTAGGTTTACTGTCACCCTTGGACCTTCTCATTGACGATGAAACACAGAAACTGCATCCGAATTTAATACAAAAGGCACAATGCCGACTTAAGTACAGGAGAACTAACGCTCTAACTTTCTATGATTTGAACCTCTCCTGTGAGTCCAGTTTTAGATTCCGATGCTTCACTTCAGGGTTACTGTTTCCCTTGGACCTTCTTATTGACGATGAAACACAGAAATTGCATCCGAATTTAATACAAAAGGCACAATGCCGACTTAAGTACAAGGGGACTGACTCTCTAACTTTCTATGATTTCAACCTCTCCAGTGAGTCCAGTTTAAATTCCGATGCTTCACTTCAGGTTTACTGTTTCCCTTGGACCTTCTTATTGACGATGAAACACAGAAATTGCATCCGATTTAAGTACAAAAGGCACAATGCCGACTTAAGTACAAGAGGACTGACACTCTAACTTTCTATGATTTGAACCTCTCCTGTGAGTCCTGTTTTAGATTCCGATGCTTCACTTCAGGTTTGCTGTAACCCTTGGACCTTCTTATTGACGATGAAACACAGAAATTGCATCCGAATTTAGTACAAAAGGCACAATGCCGACTTAAGTACAGGACGACTGACACTCTAACTTTCTATGGTTTGAACTTCTCCTGTGAGTCCAGTTTTACATTCCGATGCTTCACTTCAGGGTTACTGTTTCCCTTGGACCTTCTTTTTGACGATGAAACACAGAAATTGCATCCGAATTTAATACAAAAGGCACAATGCCGACTTAAGTACAAGAGGACTGCCACTCTACCTTTCTATGATTTGAACCTCTCCTGTGAGTCCAGTTTTAGATTCCGATGCCACACTATAGGTTTACTGTATACCTTGGACCTTCTTATTGACGATGAAACACAGAAATTGCATCCGAATTTAACACAAAAGGCACAATGCCGTCTTAAGTACAAGGGGACTGACTCTCTAACTTTCTATGACTTCAACCTCTCCAGTGAGTCCAGTTTAGATTCCGATGCTTCACTTCAGGTTTCCTGTAACCCTTGGAACTTCTCATTGACGATGAAACACAGAAATAACATCCGAATTTAATACAAAAGGAACAATGATAACTTAAGTACAAGAGGATTGACACTCTAATTTTCTATGATTTGAACCTCTCCTGTGATTCCAGTTTTAGATTCTGATGCTTCACTTCAGGTTTATTGTATCGCTTGGACCATGTTATTTACGATGAAACACAGAATTAGCATCCGAATTTAATACAAAAAGCACATTGCCGACTTAAGTACAACGGGACTGACAGTCTATCTTTCAATGATTTGAACCTCTCCTGTGAAACGTGTTTTGGATTCCAATGCTTCACTTCAGGTTTACTTTATCCCTTGGACCTTCTTATTGACGATGAACACAGAAATTGCATCCGAATTTAATACAAAAGGCACAATGCTGTCTTAAGTACAAGAGGACTGACTCTCAAACTTTCTATGATTTGAACCTCACCTGTGAGTCCAGTTTTAGATTCCGATGCTTCACTTCAGGTTTACCGTATCCCTTGGACTTACTTATTGACGATGTAACACAGAAATTGCATCTGAATTTAATACAAAAGGCACAATGCCGGCTTAACTACAAGAGGAACGAAACTTTAACTTTCCATGATTTGAACCTTTCCTGTGAGTCCAGTTTTAGATTCCGATGCTTCACATTAGGTTTACTATATTCCTTGGGCCTTATTATTGACGATGAAACACAGAAATTGCATCCGAATTTAATACAAAAGGCACAATACCGACTTAAGTACAAGAGGACTGACACTCTAACTTTCTATGATTTGAACCTCTCCTGTGAGTACAGTTTTAGATTCCGATGCTTCACTTCAGGTTTACTGTGTCCCTTGGACCTTCTTATTGACGATGAAACACAGAAATTGCATCCGAATTTAATACAAAAGGCACAATACCGACATAAGTACAAGAGGACTGACATTCTTACTTTGTATGAATTGAACCGCTCCTGTGAGTCGAGTTTTAGATTCCGATGCTCCACTTCTGGTTTACTGTTTCCCTTGGACCTTCTTATAGACGATGAAACACAGAAATTGCATCCGTATTTAATACAAAATTCACATTGCCGACTTAAGTAAAGGACGACTGACACTCTAACTTTCTATTATTTGAACCTCTGCAGTGAGTCCAGTTTTAGATTCCGACGCTTTACTTTAGGTTTACTGTCACCCTTGGACCTTCTCATTGACGATGAAACACAGAAACTGCATCCGAATTCAATACAAAAGGCACAATGCCGACTTCAGTAAAGGACGACTGACACTCTAACTTTCTATGATTTGAACCTCTGCTGTGAGTCCAATTTTACATTCCGATGCTTCACTTCAGGGTGACTGTTTCCCTTGGACCTTCTTATTGACGATGAAACACAGAAATTGCATCCGAATTTAATACAAAAGGCACAATGCCGACTTAAGTACAAGAGGACTGCCACTCTACCTTTCTATGATTTGAACCTCTCCTGTGAGTCCAGTTTTAGATTCCGATGCCACACTGTAGGTTTACTGTATACCTTGGACCTTCTTATTGACGATGAAACACAGAAATTGCATCCGAATTTAACACAAAAGGCACAATGCCGTCTTAAGTACAAGGGGACTGACACTCTAACATTCTATGACTTCAACCTCTCCAGTGAGTCCAGTTTAGATTCCGATGCTTCACTTCGGGTTTACTAATTCCCTTGGACCTTCATATTGACGATGAAACACAAAAATTGCATCCGAGTTAAACACAAAGGGCACAACGCCGACTTAAGTACAAGAGGACTGACACTCTAACTTTCTATGATATGAACCTCTCCTGTGAGTCCTGTTTTAGATTCCGATGCTTCACTTCAGATTTACTGTATCCCTTTGACCTTCTTATTGACGATGAAACACAGAAATTGCATCCGAATTTAGTACAAAATGCACAATCCCGATTTAAGTACAAGAGGATTGACACTCTAATTTTCTATGATTTGAACCTCTGCAGTGAGTCCAGTTTTAGATTCCGATGCTTCACTTCTGATTTACTGTAACCCTTGGACCTTCTCATTGACGATGAAACACAGAAATAGCATCCGAATTTAATACAAATGGCACAATGCCAACTTAAGTACAAGGGCACTGACAGTCTAACTTTCTATGATTTGAACCTCTCCTGTGAGTCCTGTTTTGGATTCCGATGCTTCACTTCAGGTTTACTGTGTCCCTTGGACATTCTTATTGTCGATGAAACACAGAAATTGCATCCGAATTTAATACAAAAGGCACAATGCCGACTTAAGTACAAGAGGTCTGACACTCTAAATGTCGATGATTTGAACCGCTCCTGTGAGTCCAGTTTTAGATTCCGATGCTTCACTTCAGGTTTACTGTATCCCTTGAACCATCTTATTAACGATGAAACACAGAAATTAAATCCGAATTTAATACAAAAGGCACAATGCAGTCTTAAGTACAAGAGGACTGACATTCTAACTTTGTATGAATTGAACCTCTCCTGCGAGTCGAGTTTTAGATTCCGATGCTCCATTTCTGGTTTACTGTTTCCCTTGGTACTTCTTATAGACGATGAAACACAGAAATTGCATCCGTATTTAATACAAAAGGCACATTGCCGACTTAAGTACAAGAGGATTGACACTCTAATTTTCTATTATTTGAACCTCTGCAGTGAGTCCAGTTTTAGATTCCGACGCCTTACTTTAGGTTTACTGTCACCCTTGGACTTTCTCATTGACGATGAAACACAGAAACTGCATCCGAATTTAATACAAAAGGCACAATGCCGACTTAAGTGCAGGACGACTGACACTCTAACTTTCTATGATTTGAACCTCTCCTGTGAGTCCAGTTTTAGATTTCGATGCATCACTTCAGGGTTACTGTTTCCCTTGGACCTTCTTATTGCCGATGAAACACAGAAATTGCATCCGAATTTAATAGAAAAGGCACAATGCCGACTTAGGTACAAGAGGACTGCCACTCTACCTTTCTATGATTTGAACCTCTCCTGTGAGTCCAGTTTTAGATTCCGATGCTTTACATTAGGTTTACTATATACCTTGGGCCTTATTATTGACGATGAAACACAGAAATTGCATCCGAATTTAATACAAAAGGCACAATACCGACTTAAGTACAAGAGGACTGACACACTAACTTTCTATGATTTGAACCTCTCCTGTGAGTACAGTTTTAGATTCCGATGCTTCACTTCAGGTTTACTGTGTCCCTTGGACCTTCTTATTGACGATGAAACACAGAAATTGCATCCGAATTTAATACAAAAGGCACGTTACCGACATAAGTACAAGAGGACTGACATTCTAACTTTGTATGAAACGAACCTCTCCTGTGAGTCGAGTTTTAGATTCCGATGCTCCACTTCTGGTTTACTGTTTCCCTTGGACCTTCTTATAGACGATGAAACACAGAAATTGCATCCGTATTTAATACAAAATTCACATTGCCGACTTAAGTAAAGGACGACTGACACTCTAACTTTCTATTATTTGAACCTCTGCAGTGAGTCCAGTTTTAGATTCCGACGCTTTACTTTAGGTTTACTGTCACTCTTGGACCTTCTCATTGACGATGAAACACAGAAACTGCATCCGAATTTAATACAAAAGGCACAATGCCGACTTCAGTAAAGGACGACTGACACTCTAACTTTCTATGATTTGAACCTCTGCTGTGAGTCCAGTTTTACATTCCGATGCTTCACTTCAGGGTGACTGTTTCCCTTGGACCTTCTTATTGACGATGAAACACAGAAATTGCATCCGAATTTAATACAAAAGGCACAATGACGACTTAAGTACAAGAGGACTGCCACTCTACCTTTCTATGATTTGAACCTCTCCTGTGAGTCCAGTTTTAGATTCCGATGCCACACTGTAGGTTTACTGTATACCTTGGACCTTCTTATTGACGATGAAACACAGAAATTGCATCCGAATTTAACACAAAAGGCACAATGCCGTCTTAAGTACAAGGGGACTGACACTCTAACATTCTATGACTTCAACCTCTCCAGTGAGTCCAGTTTAGATTCCGATGCTTCACTTCGGGTTTACTGTTTCCCTTGGACCTTCATATTGACGATGAAACACAAAAATTGCATCCGAATTAAACACAAAGGGCACAATGCCGACTTAAGTACAAGAGGACTGACACTCTAACTTTCTATGATTTGAACCTCTCCTGTGAGTCCTGTTTTAGATTCCGATGCTTCACTTCAGGTTTACTGTATCCCTTGGACCTTCTTATTGACGATGAAACACAGAAATTGCATCCGAATTTAGTACAAAATGCACAACGCCGATTTAAGTACAAGAGGATTGACACTCTAACTTTCTATGATCTGAACCTCTGCAGTGAGTCCAGTTTTAGATTCCGATGCTTCACTTCAGGTTTACTGTAACCCTTGGACCTTCTCATTGACGATGAAACACAGAAATAGCATCCGAATTTAATACAAAAGGCACAATGCCAACTTAAGTAGAAGAGGACTGGCACTCTAATTTTCTATGATTTGAACCTCTCCTGTGAGTCCAGTTTTAGATTCTGATGCTTCACTTCAGGTTTACTGTATCCCTTGGACCTTCTTATTGACGATGAAACACAGAAATTGCATCCGAATTTAATACAAAAAGCACAATGCCGACTTAAGTACAAGGGCACTGACAGTCTAACTTTCTATGATTTGAACCTCTCCTGTGAGTCCTGTTTTGGATTCCGATGCTTCACTTCAGGTTTACTGTGTCCCTTGGACATTCTTATTGTCGATGAAACACAGAAATTGCATCCGAATTTAATACAAAAGGCACAATGCCGACTTAAGTACAAGAGGTCTGACACTCTAAATTTCGATGATTTGAACCGCTCCTGTGAGTCCAGTTTTAGATTCCGATGCTTCACTTCAGGTTTACTGTATCCCTTGGACCATCGTATTAACGATGAAACACAGAAATTAAATCCGAATTTAATACAAAAGGCACAATGCTGACTTAAGTACAAGAGGACTGACACTCTAATTTTCTATGATTTGAACATCTCCTGTGAGTCCAGTTTTCGAATCTGATGCTTCACTTTAGGTTTACTGTATCCCTTGGACCTTCTTATTGACGATGAAACACAGAAATTGCATCCGAATTTTATGCAAAAGGCACAATGCCGACTTAAGTACAAGAGGAACGACACTCTAACTTTCTACGATTTGAACCTCTCCAGTGAGACCTGTTTTAGATTCCGATGCTTCACTTCTGGTTTACTGTTTCCCTTGGACCTTCTTATTGACGATGAAACACAGAAATTGCATCCGAACTTAATACAAAAGGCACAATACCGACTTAAGTACAAGAGGTCTGACACTCTAACTTTCTATGATTTGAACCTCTCCTGTGGGTCCAGTTTTAAATTCCGATGCTTCCCTTCAGGTTTACTGTACCCCTTGGACCTTCTTATTGACGATGAAACACAGAAATTGCATCCGAATTTAATACAAAAGGCACAATGCCGACTTAAGTACAAGAGGACTGCCACTCTACCTTTCTATGATTTGAACCTCTCCTGTGAGTCCAATTTTAGATTCCGATGCCACACTGTAGGTTTACTGTATACCTTGGACCTTCTTATTGACGATGAAACACAGAAATTGCATCCGATTTTAACACAAAAGGCACAATGCCGTCTTAAGTACAAGAGGACTGACACTCTAACATTCTATGACTTCAACCTCTCCAGTGAGTCCAGTTTAGATTCAGATGCTTCACTTCGGGTTTCCTGTTTCCCTTGGACCTTCATATTGACGATGAAACACAAAAATTGCATCCGAATTAAACACAAAGGGCACAATGCCGACTTAAGTAGAAGAGGACTGACACTCTAACTTTCTATGATTTGAACCTCTCCTGTGAGTCCTGTTTTAGATTCCGATGCTTCACTTCAGGTTTACTGTATCCCTTGGACCTTCTTATTGACGATGAAACACAGAAATTGCATCCGAATTTAGTACAAAATGCACAATGCCGATTTAAGTACAAGAGGATTGACACTCTAACTTTCTATGATTTGAACCTCTGCAGTGAGTCCAGTTTTAGATTCCGATGCTTCACTTCAGGTTTACTGTAACCCTTGGACCTTCTCATTGACGATGAAACACAGAAATAGCATCCGAATTTAATACAAAAGGCACAATGCCAACTTAAGTAGAAGAGGACTGGCACTCTAACTTTGTATGATTTGAACCTCTCCTGTGTGTCCAGATTTAGATTCCGATGCTTCAATTCTGGTTTACTGTTTTCTTTGGACCTTCTTATAGACGATGAAACACAGAAATTGCATCCGTATTTAATACAAAAGGCACATTGCCGACTTAAGTACAGGAGGACTGCCAGTCTAACTTTCTATGATTTGAACCTGTGCAGTGAGTCCAGTTTTAGATTCCGACGCTTTACTTTAGGTTTACTGTCACCCTTGGACCATCTCATTGACGATGAAACACAGAAACTTCATCAGAATTTAATACAAAAGGCACAATGCCGACTTAAGTACAGGAAGACTGACACTCTAACTTACTATGATTTGAACCTGTCCTGCGAGTCCAGTTTTAGATTCCGATCCTTCACTTCAGGGTTACTGTAACCCTTGGACTTTCTAATTCACGATGAAACACAGAAATTGCATCCGAACTTAATACAAAAGGCACAATACCGACTTAAGTACAAGAGGTCTGACACTCTAACTTTCTATGATTTGAACCTCTCTTGTGGGTCCAGTTTTAAATTCCGATGATTCACTTCAGGTTTACTGTACCCCTTGGACCTTCTTATTGACGATGAAAACAGAAATTATAGCCGAAATTAATACAAAAGGCATAATGCCGACTTAAGTACAAGAGGACTGACCCTCTAACTCTCTATGATCTCAACCTCTCCTGTGAGTCCTGTTTTAGATTCCGAAACTTCACTTAGGTTTACTGTATCCCTTGACCTCCTTCTTGACGATGAAACACAGAAATTGCATCCGAATTTAATACAAAAGGCACAATGCAGTCATAAGTACAAGAGGACTGACACTCTAACTTTCTATTATTTGAACCTGTCCTGTGAGTCCAGTTTTAGATTCCGATGCTTCACTTCAGGTTTACTGTATCCTTTGACTTTCTTATTGACGATGTAACACAGAAATTGCATCTGAATGTAATACAAAAAGCACAATGCCGGCTTAACTACAAGATGACCGACACTCTAAGTTTCTATGATTTGAACCTCTCCTGTGAGTCCAGTTTTAGATTCTGATGCTTCACTTCAGGTTTACTGTATCCCTTGGACCTTCCTATTGACGATGAAACACAGAAATTGCATCCGAATTTAATACAAAAAGCACAATGCCGACTTAAGTACAAGTGGACTGATGGTCTAACTTTCTATGATTTGAACCTCTCCTGTGAGTCCTGTTTTGGATTCCGATGCTTCACTTCAGGTTTACTGTATCCCTTGGACCTTCTTATTGACGATGAAACACAGAAATTGCATCCGAATTTTAATACAAAAGGCACAAAGCCGAATTAAGTACAAGAGGTCTGACACTCTAAATTCCGATGATTTGAACCCCTCCTGTGAGTCCAGTTTTAGATTCCGATGCTTCACTTCAGGTTTTCTGTATCCCTTGGACACCCTTATTGACGATGAAACACAGAAATTGCATCCGAATTTAATACAAAAGGCACAATGCCGACTTAAGTACAAGAGGACTGACACTCTAATTTTCTATGATTTGAACCTCTCCAGTGAGTCCAGTTTTAGATTCCGATGCTTCATTTCTGGTTTACTGTTTCCCCTGGAACTTCTTATAGACGATGAAACACAGAAATTGCATCCGTATTTAATACAAAAGGCACATTGCCGACTTAAGTACAAGAGGACTGACAGTCTAACTTTCTATGATTTGAACATCCGCAGTGAGTCGAGTTTTAGATTCCGACGCTTTACTTTAGGTTTACTGTCACCCTTGGACCTTCTCATTGACGATGAAACACAGAAACTGCATCCGAATTTAATACAAAAGGCACAATGCCGACTTAAGTACAGGGGAACTAACACTCTAACTTTCTATGATTTGAGCCTCTCCTGTGAGTTCAGTTTTAGATTCCGATGCTTCACTTCAGGGTTACTGTTTCCCTTGGACCCTCTTATTGACGATGAAACACAGAAATTGCATCCGAATTTAATACAAAAGGCACAATGCCGACTTAAGTACATGAGGACTGACACTCTAACTTTCTATGATTTGAACCTCTCCTGTGAGTCCAGTTTTAGATTCCGATGCTTCACTTTAGGTTTACTGTATACCTTGGAATTTCTTATTGACGATGAAACACAGAAATTGCATCCGAATTTATTACAAAAGGCACAATGCCGACGTAAGTACAAGAGGACTGACACTCTAACTTTCTATGATTTCAACCTCTCCAGTGAGTCCAGTTTAGATTCCGATGCTTCACTTCAGGTTTACTGTTTCCCTTGGACCTTCTTATTGACGATGAAACACAGAAATTGAAATCCGATTTAAATACAAAAGGCACAATGCCGACTTAAGTACAAGAGGACTGACACTCTAAGTTTCTATGATTTGAACCTCTCCTGTGAGTCCTGTTTTTGATTCCGATGCTTCACTTCAGGTTTACTGTGTCCCTTGGACCTTCTTATTGACGATGAAACACAGAAATTGCATCCGAATTTAGTACAAAAGGCACAATGCCGGCTTAAGTACAAGAGGAATGACACTCTAACTTTCTATGATTTGAACCTCTGCAGTGAGTCCAGTTTTAGATTCCGATGCTTCACTTCAGGTTTACTGTAACCCTTGGAACTTCTCATTGACGATGAAACACAGAAATAGCATCCGAATTTAATACAAAAGGCACAATGCCAACTTATGTACAAGAGGATTAAAACTCTAATTTTCTATGATTTGAACCTCTCCTGTGAGTCCAGTTTTAGATTCTGATGCTTCACTTCAGGTTTACTGTATCGCTTGGACCTTGTTATTTACGATGAAACACAGAATTAGCATCCGAATATAATACAAAAAGCACAATGCCGACTTAAGTACAAAGGGAGTGACAGTCTAACTTTCTATGATTTGAACCTCTCCTGTGAGTCCTGTTTTGGATTCCGATGCTTCACTTCAGGTTTACTTTATCCCTTGGACCTTCTTATTGACGATGAAACACAGAAATTGCATCCGAATTTAATACAAAAAGCACAATGCAGTCTTAAGTACAAGAGGTTTGACATTCTAACTTTGTATGAATTGAACCTCTCCTGTGAGTCGAGTTTTAGATTCCGATGCTCCATTTCTGGTTTACTGTTTCCCTTGGAACTTCTTATAGACGATGAAACACAGAAATTGCATCCGTATTTAATACAAAAGGCACATTGCCGACTTAAGTACAAGAGGATTGACACTCTAATTTTCTATTATTTGAACCTCTGCAGTGAGTCCAGTTTTAGATTCCGACGCTTTACTTTAGGTTTACTGTCACCCTTGGACTTTCTCATTGACGATGAAACACAGAAACTGCATCCGAATTTAATACAAAAGGCACAATGCCGACTTAAGTACAGCACGACTGACACTCTAACTTTCTATGATTTGAACCTCTCCTGTGAGTCCAGTTTTAGATTTCGATGCTTCACTTCATGGTTACTGTTTCCCTTGGACCTTCTTATTGCCGATGAAACACAGAAATTGCATCTGAATTTAATAGAAAAGGCACAATGCCGACTTAAGTACAAGAGGACTGCCACTCTACCTTTCTATGATTTGAACCTCTCCTGTGAGTCCAGTTTTAGATTCCGATGCTTCACTGTAGGTTTACTGTTACCTTGGTCCTTCTTATTGACGATTAAACACAGAAATTGCATCCGAATTTAATACAAAAGGCACAATGCCGACTTAAGTACAAGAGGACTGACACTCTAACTTTCTATGATTTCAACCTCTCCAGTGAGTCCAGTTTAGATTCCGATGCTTCACTTCGGGTTTACTGTTTCCCTTGGACCTTCATATTGACGATGAAACACAAAAATTGCATTCGAATTAAATACAAAGGGCACAATGCCGACTTAAGTACAAGAGGACCGACACTCTAACTTTCTATGATTTGAACCTCTGCAGTGAGTCCAGTTTTAGATTCCGATGCTTCACTTCAGGTTTACTGCAACCCTTGGACCTACTCATTGACGATGAAACACAGAAATAGCATCCGAATTTAATACAAAAGGCACAATGCCGACTTAAGTACAAGAGGTCTGACACTCTAAATTTCGATGATTTGAACCGCTCCCGTGAGTCCAGTTTTAGATTCCGATGCTTCACTTCAGGTTTACTGTATCCCTTGGACCATCTTATTAACGATGAAACACAGAAATTAAATCCGAATTTAATACAAAAGGCACAATGCTGACTTAAGTACAAGAGGACTGACACTCTAATTTTCTCTGATTTGAACATCTCCTGTGAGTCCAGTTTTCGAATCTGATGCTTCTCGTAGGTTTACTGTATCCCTTGGACCTTCTTATTGACGATGAAACACAGAAATTGCATCCGAATTTTATGCAAAATTCACAATGCCGACATAAGTACAAGAGGAAGGACACTCTAACTTTCTACGATTTGAACCTCTCCAGTGAGACCTGTTTTAGTTTCCGATGCTTCACTTCTGGTTTACTGTTTCCCTTGGACCTTCTTATTGACGATGAAACACAGAAATTGCATCCCAACTTAATACAAAAGGCACAATACCGACTTAAGTACAAGAGGACTGACACTCTAACTTTGTATGATTTGAACCTCTCCTGTGAGTCCAGATTTAGATTCCGATGCTTCAATTCTGGTTTACTGTTTTCTTTGGACCTTCTTATAGACGATGAAACACAGAAATTGCATCCGTATTTAATACAAAAGGCACAATGCCGACTTAAGTACAGGAAGACTGACACTCTAACTTACTATGATTTGAACCTGTCCTGCGAGTCCAGTTTTAGATTCCGATCCTTCACTTCAGGGTTACTGTAACCCTTGGACTTTCTAATTCACGATGAAACACAGAAATTGCATCCGAACTTAATACAAAAGGCACAATACCGACTTAAGTAGAAGAGGTCTGACACTCTAACTTTCTATGATTTGAACCTCTCCTGTGGGTCCAGTTTTAAATTCCGATGATTCACTTCAGGTTTACTGTACCCCTTGGACCTTCTTATTGACGATGAAAACAGAAATTATAGTCGAAATTAATACAAAAGGCATAATGCCGACTTAAGTACAAGAGGACTGACCCTCTAACTCTCTATGATCTCAACCTCTCCTGTGAGTCCTGTTTTAGATTCCGAAACTTCACTTAGGTTTACTGTATCCCTTGGACCTCCTTCTTGACGATGAAACACAGAAATTGCATCCGAATTTAATACAAAAGGCACAATGCAGTCATAAGTACAAGAGGACTGACACTCTAACTTTCTATTATTTGAACCTGTCCTGTGAGTCCAGTTTTAGATTCCGATGCTTCACTTCAGGTTTACTGTATCCCTTGGACTTTCTTATTGACGATGTAACACAGAAATTGCATCTGAATTTAATACAAAAAGCACAATGCCGGCTTAACTACAAGAGGACCGACATTCTAAGTTTCTATGATTTGAACCTCTCCTGTGAGTCCAGTTTTAGATTCTGATGCTTCACTTCAGGTTTACTGTATCCCTTGGACCTTCCTATTGACGATGAAACACAGAAATTGCAACCGAATTTAATACAAAAAGCACAATGCCGACTTAAGTACAAGTGGACTGATAGTCTAACTTTCTATGATTTGAACCTCTCCTGTGAGTCCTGTTTTGGATTCCGATGCTTCACTTCAGGTTTACTGTATCCCTTGGACCTTCTTATTGACGATGAAACACAGAAATTGCATCCGAATTTAATACAAAAGGCACAAAGCCGATTTAAGTACAAGAGGTCTGACAGTCTAACTTTCTATGATTTGAACATCCGCAGTGAGTCGAGTTTTAGATTCCGACGCTTCACTTCAGGTTTACTGAATCCCTTGGACCTCCTTATTAACGATGAAACACAGAAATTAAATCCGAATTTAATACAAAAGGCACAATGCTGACTTAAGTACAAGAGGACTGACACTCTAACTCTCTATGACCTGAACCTCTCCTGTGAGTTCAGTTTTAGATTCCGATGCTACACTTCAGGTTTTCTGTATCCCTTGGACACCCTTATTGATGATGAAACACAGAAATTGCATCCGAATTTAATACAAAAGGCACAATGCCGACTTAAGTACAAGAGGACTGACACTCTAACTCTCTATGACCTGAACCTCTCCTGTGAGTTCAGTTTTAGATTCCGATGCTACACTTCAGGTTTTCTGTATCCCTTGGACACCCTTATTGATGATGAAACACAGAAATTGCATCCGAATTTAATACAAAAGGCACAATGCCGACTTAAGTACAAGAGGACTGACACTCTAATTTTCTATGATTTGAACCTCTCCAGTGAGTCCAGTTTTAGATTCCGATGCTTCATTTCTGGTTTACTGTTTCCCCTGGAACTTCTTATAGACGATGAAACACAGAAATTGCATCCGTATTTAATACAAAAGGCACATTGCCGACTTAAGTACAAGAGGACTGACAGTCTAACTTTCTATGATTTGAACATCCGCAGTGAGTCGAGTTTTAGATTCCGACGCTTTACTTTAGGTTTACTGTCACCCTTGGACCTTCTCATTGACGATGAAACACAGAAACTGCATCCGAATTTAATACAAAAGGCACAATGCCGACTTAAGTACAGGAGAACTAACACTCTAACTTTCTATGATTTGAGCCTCTCCTGTGAGTCCAGTTTTAGATTCCGATGCTTCACTTCAGGGTTACTGTTTCCCTTGGACCTTCTTATTGACGATGAAGCACAGAAATTGCATCCGAATTTAATAGAAAAGGCACAATGCCGACTTAAGTACAAGAGGACTGACACTCTAACTTTCTATGATTTGAACCTCTCCTGTGAGTCCAGTTTTAGATTCCGATGCTTCACTTTAGGTTTACTGTATACCTTGGAATTTCTTATTGACGATGAAACACAGAAATTGCATCCGATTTAAATACAAAAGGCACAATGCCGACTTAAGTACAAGAGGACTGACACTCTAACTTTCTATGATTTGAACCTCTCCTGTGAGTCCTGTTTTTGATTCCGATGCTTCACTTCAGGTTTACTGTGTCCCTTGGACCTTCTTATTGACGATGAAACACAGAAATTGCATCCGAATTTAGTACAAAAGGCACAATGCCGGCTTAAGTACAAGAGGAATGACACTCTAACTTTCTATGATTTGAACCTCTGCAGTGAGTCCAGTTTTAGATTCCGATGCTTCACTTCAGGTTTACTGTAACCCTTGGAACTTCTCATTGACGATGAAACACAGAAATAGCATCCGAATTTAATACAAAAGGCACAATGCCAACTTATGTACAAGAGGATTGACACTCTAATTTTCTATGATTTGAACCTCTCCTGTGAGTCCAGTTTTAGATTCTGATGCTTCACTTCAGGTTTACTGTATCGCTTGGACCTTGTTATTTACGATGAAACACAGAATTAGCATCCGAATATAATACAAAAAGCACAATGCCGACTTAAGTACAAAGGGAGTGACAGTCTAACTTTCTATGATTTGAACCTCTCCTGTGAGTCCTGTTTTGGATTCCGATGCTTCACTTCAGGTTTACTTTATCCCTTGGACCTTCTTATTGACGATGAAACACAGAAATTGCATCCGAATTTAATACAAAAAGCACAATGCAGTCTTAAGTACAAGAGGTTTGACATTCTAACTTTGTATGAATTGAACCTCTCCTGTGAGTCGAGTTTTAGATTCCGATGCTCCATTTCTGGTTTACTGTTTCCCTTGGAACTTCTTATAGACGATGAAACACAGAAATTGCATCCGTATTTAATACAAAAGGCACATTGCCGACTTAAGTACAAGAGGATTGACACTCTAATTTTCTATTATTTGAACCTCTGCAGTGAGTCCAGTTTTAGATTCCGACGCTTTACTTTAGGTTTACTGTCACCCTTGGACTTTCTCATTGACGATGAAACACAGAAACTGCATCCGAATTTAATACAAAAGGCACAATGCCGACTTAAGTACAGCACGACTGACACTCTAACTTTCTATGATTTGAACCTCTCCTGTGAGTCCAGTTTTAGATTTCGATGCTTCACTTCATGGTTACTGTTTCCCTTGGACCTTCTTATTGCCGATGAAACACAGAAATTGCATCTGAATTTAATAGAAAAGGCACAATGCCGACTTAAGTACAAGAGGACTGCCACTCTACCTTTCTATGATTTGAACCTCTCCTGTGAGTCCAGTTTTAGATTCCGATGCTTCACTGTAGGTTTACTGTTACCTTGGTCCTTCTTATTGACGATTAAACACAGAAATTGCATCCGAATTTAATACAAAAGGCACAATGCCGACTTAAGTACAAGAGGACTGACACTCTAACTTTCTATGATTTCAACCTCTCCAGTGAGTCCAGTTTAGATTCCGATGCTTCACTTCGGGTTTACTGTTTCCCTTGGACCTTCATATTGACGATGAAACACAAAAATTGCATTCGAATTAAATACAAAGGGCACAATGCCGACTTAAGTACAAGAGGACCGACACTCTAACTTTCTATGATTTGAACCTCTGCAGTGAGTCCAGTTTTAGATTCCGATGCTTCACTTCAGGTTTACTGCAACCCTTGGACCAACTCATTGACGATGAAACACAGAAATAGCATCCGAATTTAATACAAAAGGCACAATGCCGACTTAAGTACAAGAGGTCTGACACTCTAAATTTCGATGATTTGAACCGCTCCCGTGAGTCCAGTTTTAGATTCCGATGCTTCACTTCAGGTTTACTGTATCCCTTGGACCATCTTATTAACGATGAAACACAGAAATTAAATCCGAATTTAATACAAAAGGCACAATGCTGACTTAAGTACAAGAGGACTGACACTCTAATTTTCTCTGATTTGAACATCTCCTGTGAGTCCAGTTTTCGAATCTGATGCTTCTCGTAGGTTTACTGTATCCCTTGGACCTTCTTATTGACGATGAAACACAGAAATTGCATCCGAATTTTATGCAAAATTCACAATGCCGACATAAGTACAAGAGGAACGACACTCTAACTTTCTACGATTTGAACCTCTCCAGTGAGACCTGTTTTAGTTTCCGATGCTTCACTTCTGGTTTACTGTTTCCCTTGGACCTTCTTATTGACGATGAAACACAGAAATTGCATCCCAACTTAATACAAAAGGCACAATACCGACTTAAGTACAAGAGGACTGACACTCTAACTTTGTATGATTTGAACCTCTCCTGTGAGTCCAGATTTAGATTCCGATGCTTCAATTCTGGTTTACTGTTTTCTTTGGACCTTCTTATAGACGATGAAACACAGAAATTGCATCCGTATTTAATACAAAAGGCACAATGCCGACTTAAGTACAGGAAGACTGACACTCTAACTTACTATGATTTGAACCTGTCCTGCGAGTCCAGTTTTAGATTCCGATCCTTCACTTCAGGGTTACTGTAACCCTTGGACTTTCTAATTCACGATGAAACACAGAAATTGCATCCGAACTTAATACAAAAGGCACAATACCGACTTAAGTAGAAGAGGTCTGACACTCTAACTTTCTATGATTTGAACCTCTCCTGTGGGTCCAGTTTTAAATTCCGATGATTCACTTCAGGTTTACTGTACCCCTTGGACCTTCTTATTGACGATGAAAACAGAAATTATAGTCGAAATTAATACAAAAGGCATAATGCCGACTTAAGTACAAGAGGACTGACCCTCTAACTCTCTATGATCTCAACCTCTCCTGTGAGTCCTGTTTTAGATTCCGAAACTTCACTTAGGTTTACTGTATCCCTTGGACCTCCTTCTTGACGATGAAACACAGAAATTGCATCCGAATTTAATACAAAAGGCACAATGCAGTCATAAGTACAAGAGGACTGACACTCTAACTTTCTATTATTTGAACCTGTCCTGTGAGTCCAGTTTTAGATTCCGATGCTTCACTTCAGGTTTACTGTATCCCTTGGACTTTCTTATTGACGATGTAACACAGAAATTGCATCTGAATTTAATACAAAAAGCACAATGCCGGCTTAACTACAAGAGGACCGACATTCTAAGTTTCTATGATTTGAACCTCTCCTGTGAGTCCAGTTTTAGATTCTGATGCTTCACTTCAGGTTTACTGTATCCCTTGGACCTTCCTATTGACGATGAAACACAGAAATTGCAACCGAATTTAATACAAAAAGCACAATGCCGACTTAAGTACAAGTGGACTGATAGTCTAACTTTCTATGATTTGAACCTCTCCTGTGAGTCCTGTTTTGGATTCCGATGCTTCACTTCAGGTTTACTGTATCCCTTGGACCTTCTTATTGACGATGAAACACAGAAATTGCATCCGAATTTAATACAAAAGGCACAAAGCCGATTTAAGTACAAGAGGTCTGACAGTCTAACTTTCTATGATTTGAACATCCGCAGTGAGTCGAGTTTTAGATTCCGACGCTTCACTTCAGGTTTACTGAATCCCTTGGACCTCCTTATTAACGATGAAACACAGAAATTAAATCCGAATTTAATACAAAAGGCACAATGCTGACTTAAGTACAAGAGGACTGACACTCTAACTCTCTATGACCTGAACCTCTCCTGTGAGTTCAGTTTTAGATTCCGATGCTACACTTCAGGTTTTCTGTATCCCTTGGACACCCTTATTGATGATGAAACACAGAAATTGCATCCGAATTTAATACAAAAGGCACAATGCCGACTTAAGTACAAGAGGACTGACACTCTAACTCTCTATGACCTGAACCTCTCCTGTGAGTTCAGTTTTAGATTCCGATGCTACACTTCAGGTTTTCTGTATCCCTTGGACACCCTTATTGATGATGAAACACAGAAATTGCATCCGAATTTAATACAAAAGGCACAATGCCGACTTAAGTACAAGAGGACTGACACTCTAATTTTCTATGATTTGAACCTCTCCAGTGAGTCCAGTTTTAGATTCCGATGCTTCATTTCTGGTTTACTGTTTCCCCTGGAACTTCTTATAGACGATGAAACACAGAAATTGCATCCGTATTTAATACAAAAGGCACATTGCCGACTTAAGTACAAGAGGACTGACAGTCTAACTTTCTATGATTTGAACATCCGCAGTGAGTCGAGTTTTAGATTCCGACGCTTTACTTTAGGTTTACTGTCACCCTTGGACCTTCTCATTGACGATGAAACACAGAAACTGCATCCGAATTTAATACAAAAGGCACAATGCCGACTTAAGTACAGGAGAACTAACACTCTAACTTTCTATGATTTGAGCCTCTCCTGTGAGTCCAGTTTTAGATTCCGATGCTTCACTTCAGGGTTACTGTTTCCCTTGGACCTTCTTATTGACGATGAAGCACAGAAATTGCATCCGAATTTAATAGAAAAGGCACAATGCCGACTTAAGTACAAGAGGACTGACACTCTAACTTTCTATGATTTGAACCTCTCCTGTGAGTCCAGTTTTAGATTCCGATGCTTCACTTTAGGTTTACTGTATACCTTGGAATTTCTTATTGACGATGAAACACAGAAATTGCATCCGATTTAAATACAAAAGGCACAATGCCGACTTAAGTACAAGAGGACTGACACTCTAACTTTCTATGATTTGAACCTCTCCTGTGAGTCCTGTTTTTGATTCCGATGCTTCACTTCAGGTTTACTGTGTCCCTTGGACCTTCTTATTGACGATGAAACACAGAAATTGCATCCGAATTTAGTACAAAAGGCACAATGCCGGCTTAAGTACAAGAGGAATGACACTCTAACTTTCTATGATTTGAACCTCTGCAGTGAGTCCAGTTTTAGATTCCGATGCTTCACTTCAGGTTTACTGTAACCCTTGGAACTTCTCATTGACGATGAAACACAGAAATAGCATCCGAATTTAATACAAAAGGCACAATGCCAACTTATGTACAAGAGGATTGACACTCTAATTTTCTATGATTTGAACCTCTCCTGTGAGTCCAGTTTTAGATTCTGATGCTTCACTTCAGGTTTACTGTATCGCTTGGACCTTGTTATTTACGATGAAACACAGAATTAGCATCCGAATATAATACAAAAAGCACAATGCCGACTTAAGTACAAAGGGAGTGACAGGCTAACTTTCTATGATTTGAACCTCTCCTGTGAGTCCTGTTTTGGATTCCGATGCTTCACTTCAGGTTTACTTTATCCCTTGGACATTCTTATTGACGATGAAACACAGAAATTGCATCCGAATTTAATACAAAAGGCACAATGCAGTCTTAAGTACAAGAGGTTTGACATTCCAACTTTGTATGAATTGAACCTCTCCTATGAGTCGAGTTTTAGATTCCGATGCTCCATTTCTGGTTTACTGTTTCCCTTGGAACTTCTTATAGACGATGAAACACAGAAATTGCATCCGTATTTAATACAAAAGGCACATTGCAGAATTAAGTACAAGAGGATTGACACTCTAATTTTCTATTATTTGAACCTCTGCAGTGTGTCCAGTTTTAGATTCCGACGCTTTACTTTAGGTTTACTGTCACCCTTGGACTTTCTCATTGACGATGAAACACAGAAACTGCATCCGAATTTAATACAAAAGGAACAATGCCGACTTAAGTACAGGACGACTGACACTCTAACTTTCTATGATTTGAACCTCTCCTGTGAGTCCAGTTTTAGATTTCGATGCTTCACTTCATGGTTACTGTTTCCCTTGGACCTTCTTATTGCCGATGAAACACAGAAATTGCATCTGAATTTAATAGAAAAGGCACAATGCCGACTTAAGTACAAGAGGACTGCCACTCTACCTTTCTTTGATTTGAACCTCTCCTGTGAGTCCAGTTTTAGATTCCGATGCTTCACTGTAGGTTTACTGTATACCTTGGACCTTCTTATTGACGATGAAACACAGAAATTGCATCTGAATTTAATACAAAAGGCACAATGCCGACTTAAGTACAAGAGGACTGACACTCTAACTTTCTATGATTTCAACCTCTCCAGTGAGTCCAGTTTAGATTCCGATGCTTCACTTCGGGTTTACTGTTTCCCTTGGACCTTCATATTGACGATGAAACACAAAAATTGCATCCGAATTAAATACAAAGGGCACAATGCCGACTTAAGTACAAGAGGACTGACACTCTAACTTTCTATGATTTGAACCTCTGCAGTGAGTCCAGTTTTAGATTCCGATGCTTCACTTCAGGTTTACTGCAACCCTTGGACCTACTCATTGACGATGAAACACAGAAATAGCATCCGAATTTAATACAAAAGGCACAATGCCATCTTAAGTACAAGAGGACTGCCACTCTAATTTTCTATGATTTGAACCTCTCCTGTGAGTCCAGTTTTAGATTCTGATGCTTCACTTCAGGTTTACTGTATCCCTTGGACCTTCTTATTGACGATGAAACACAGAAATTGCATCCGAATTAAATACAAAAAGCACAATGCCGACTTAAGTACAAGGGCACTGAAAGTCTAGCTTTCTATGATTTGAACCTCTCCTGTGAGTCCTGTTTTGGATTCCGATGCTTCACTTCAGGTTTACTGTATCCCTTGGACATTCTTATTGTCGATGAAACACAGAAATTGCATCCGAATTTAATACAAAAGGCACAATGCCGACTTAAGTACAAGAGGTCTGACACTCTACATTTCGATGATTTGAACCCCTCCTGTGAGTCCAGTTTTAGATTCTGATGCTTCACTTCAGGTTTACTGTATCCCTTGGACCTTCTTATAACGATGAAACACAGAAATTAAATCCGAATTTAATACAAAAGGCACAATGCTGACTTAAGTACAAGAGGACTGACACTCAAACTCTCTATGATTTGAACCTCTCCTGTGAGTTCAGTTTTAGATTCCGATGCTTCACTTCAGGTTTACTGTATCCCTTGGACATCCTTATTGACGATGAAACACAGAAATTGCATCCGAATTTAATGCAAAAGGCACAATGCCAACTTAAGTACAAGAGGACTGACACTCTAATTTTCTATGATTTGAACATCTCCTGTGAGTCCAGTTTTCGATTCTGATGCTTCACTTTAGGTTTACTGTATCCCTTGGACCTTCTTATTGACGATGAAACACAGAAATTGCATCCGAATTTTTTGCAAAAGGCACAATGCCGACTTAAGTACAAGAGGAACGACACTCTAACTTTCTACGATTTGAACCTCTCCAGTGAGACCAGTTTTAGATTCCGATGCTTCACTTCTGGTTTACTGTTTTCCTTGGACCTTCTTATTGACGATGAAACACAGAAATTGCATCCCAACTTAATACAAAAGGCACAATACCGACTTAAGTACAAGAGGACTGCCACTCTACCTTTCTATGATTTGAACACCTTTTGTGAGTTACGTTATAGATTCCGATGCTTCACTTTAGGTTTACTGTATACCTTGGACCTTCTTATTGACGATGAAACACAGAAATTTCATCCGAATTCAATACAAAGGCACAATGCCGACTTAAGAACAAGAGGACTGACACTCTAACTTTCTATGATTTGAACCTCTCCTGTGAGTCCTGTTTTAGATTCCGATGCTTCACTTCAGGTTTACTGTATCCCTTGGACCTTCTTATTGACGATGAAACACAGAAATTGCATTCGAATTTAGTACAAAATGCACAATGCCGACTTAAGTACAAGAGAATTGACACTCTAACTTTCTATGATTTGAACCTCTGCAGTGAGTCCTGTTTTAGATTCCGATGCTTCACTTCAGCTTTACTGTAACCCTTGGACCTTCTCATTGACGATGAAACACAGAAATAGCATCCGAATTTAATACAAAAGGCACAATGCCAACTTAAGTACAAGAGAAATGGCACTCTAATTTTCTATGATTTGAACCTCTCCTGTGAGTCCAGTTTTAGATTCTGATGCTTCACTTCAGGTTTACTGTATCCCTTGGACCTTCTTATTGCCGATGAAACACAGAAATTGCATCCGAATTTAATACAAAAGGCACTATGCTGACTTAAGTACAAGAGGACTGACACTCTAACTCTCTATGATTTGAACCTCTCCTGTGAGTTCAGTTTTAGATTCCGATGCTTCACTTCAGGTTTACTGTATCCCTTAACCATCCTTATTGACGATGAAACACAGATATTGCTTCCGAATTTAATACAAAAGGCACAATGCCAACATAAGTACAAGAGGACTGACACTCTAACTTTCTATGTTTTGAACATCTCCTGTGAGTCCAATTTTCGATTCTGATCCTTCACTTTAGGTTTACTGTATCCCTTGGACCTTCTTATTAACGATGAGACACAGAAATTGCATCCGAATTTTATGCAAAAGGCACAATGCCGACATAAGTACAAGAGGACCGACACTCTAACTTTCTACGATTTGAACCTCTTCAGTGAGACCAGTTTTAGATTCCGATGCTTCACTTCTGGTTTACTGTTTCCCTTGGACCTTCTTATTGACGATGAAACACAGAAATTGCATCCCAATTAATTACAAAAGGCACAATACCGACTTAAGTACAAGAGGACTGACACTCTAACTTTGTGTGATTTGAACCTCTCCTGTGAGTCCAGATTTAGATTCCCATGCTTCAATTCTGGTTTACTGTTTTCTTTGGACCTTCTTATAGACGATGAAACACAGAAATTGCATTGGTATTTAATACAAAAGGCACATTGCCGACTTAAGTACAAGAGGACTGCCACTCTACCTTTCTATGATTTGAACACCTTTTGTGAGTTACGTTATAGATTCCGATGCTTCACTTTAGGTTTACTGTATACCTTGGACCTTCTTATTGACGATGAAACACAGAAATTTCATCCGAATTCAATACAAAGGCACAATGCCGACTTAAGAACAAGAGGACTGACACTCTAACTTTCTATGATTTGAACCTCTCCTGTGAGTCCTGTTTTAGATTCCGATGCTTCACTTCAGGTTTACTGTATCCCTTGGACCTTCTTATTGACGATGAAACACAGAAATTGCATTCGAATTTAGTACAAAATGCACAATGCCGACTTAAGTACAAGAGAATTGACACTCTAACTTTCTATGATTTGAACCTCTGCAGTGAGTCCTGTTTTAGATTCCGATGCTTCACTTCAGCTTTACTGTAACCCTTGGACCTTCTCATTGACGATGAAACACAGAAATAGCATCCGAATTTAATACAAAAGGCACAATGCCAACTTAAGTACAAGAGAAATGGCACTCTAATTTTCTATGATTTGAACCTCTCCTGTGAGTCCAGTTTTAGATTCTGATGCTTCACTTCAGGTTTACTGTATCCCTTGGACCTTCTTATTGCCGATGAAACACAGAAATTGCATCCGAATTTAATACAAAAGGCACTATGCTGACTTAAGTACAAGAGGACTGACACTCTAACTCTCTATGATTTGAACCTCTCCTGTGAGTTCAGTTTTAGATTCCGATGCTTCACTTCAGGTTTACTGTATCCCTTAACCATCCTTATTGACGATGAAACACAGATATTGCTTCCGAATTTAATACAAAAGGCACAATGCCAACATAAGTACAAGAGGACTGACACTCTAACTTTCTATGTTTTGAACATCTCCTGTGAGTCCAATTTTCGATTCTGATCCTTCACTTTAGGTTTACTGTATCCCTTGGACCTTCTTATTAACGATGAGACACAGAAATTGCATCCGAATTTTATGCAAAAGGCACAATGCCGACATAAGTACAAGAGGACCGACACTCTAACTTTCTACGATTTGAACCTCTTCAGTGAGACCAGTTTTAGATTCCGATGCTTCACTTCTGGTTTACTGTTTCCCTTGGACCTTCTTATTGACGATGAAACACAGAAATTGCATCCCAATTAATTACAAAAGGCACAATACCGACTTAAGTACAAGAGGACTGACACTCTATCTTTGTATGATTTTACCTCTCTTGTGAGTCCAGTTTTAGATTCCGATGCTTCAATTCTGGTTTGCTGTTTCCCTTGGACCTTCTTATAGACGATGAAACACAGAAATTGCATCCGTATTTAATACAAAAGGCACATTCCCGACTTAAGTACAAGAGGACTGACAGTCTAACTTTCTATGATTTGAACCTCTGCAGTGAGTCCAGTTTTAGATTCGGACGCTTTACTTTAGGTTTACTGTAACCCTTGGACCTTCTCATTGACGATGAAACACAGAAACAGCAACCGAATTTAATACAAAAGGCACAATGCCGACTTTAGTACACGAGGACTGTCACTCTAACATTCTATGATTTGAACCTATCCTGTGAGTCCAGTTGTAGATTCCGATGCTTCACTTTAGGTTTACTGTGTACCTTGGGCCTTCTTATTGACGATGAAACACAGAAATTGCATCCGAATTTAATACAAAAGGCACAATGCCGACTTAAGTACAAAAGGACCGACACTCTAACTTTCTATGATATCAACCCCTCCAGTGAGTCCAGTTTAGATTCCGATGCTTCACTTCAGGTTTACTGTCTCCCTTGGATCTTCTTATTGACGATGAAACACAGAAATTGCATCCTAATTAAATACAAAAGGCACACTGCCGACTTAAGTACAAGAGGACTGACACTCTAAGTTTCTATGATTTGAACCTCTCCTGTGAGTCCTGTTTTAGTTTCCGATGCTGCACTTCAGGTTTACTGTATCCCTTGGACCTTCTTATTGACGATGAAACACAGAAATTGCATCTGAATTTAGTACAAAAGGCACAATGCCGACTTAAGTACAAGAGGACTGACACTCTGACTTTCTGTGATTTGAACCTCTGCAGTGAGTCCAGTTTTGGATTCCGATGCTTCACTTCAGATTTACTCTATCCCTTGGACATCCTTATTGACGATGAATCACAGAAATTGCATCAGAATTTAATACAAAAGGCACAATGCCGACTTAAGTACAAGAGGACTGACACTCTAACTTTCTATGATTTGAACCTCAGCAGTGAGTCCAGTTTTAGATTCCGACGCTTCTCTTCAGGTTTACTGTAACCCTTGGAACTTCTCATTGACGATGAAACACAGATATAGCATCCGAATTTAATACAAAAGGCACAATGCCAACTTAAGTACAAGAGGATTGACACTCTAATTTTCTATGATTTGAACCTCTCCTGTGAGTCCAGTTTTAGATTCTGATGCTTAACTTCAGGTTTACTGTATCCCTTGGACCTTGTTATTTACGATGAAACACAGAAGTAGCATCCGAATTTATTACAAAAAGCACAATGCCGACTTAAGTAAAAGGGGACTGACTCTCTAATTCTCTATGATCTCAACCTCTCCTGTGAGTCCAGTTTTAGATTCCGAAGCTTCACTTTAGGTTTACTGTATCCCTTGGACCTCCTTATTGACGATGAAACACAGAAATTGCATCCGAATTTAATACAAAAGGCACAATGCAGTCTTAAGTACAAGAGGAATGACACTCTAAATTTCTATGATTTGAACCTGTCCTGTGAGTCCAGTTTTAGATTACGATGCTTCACTTCAGGTTTACCTTATCCCTTGGACTTTCTTATTGACGATGTAACACAGAAATTGCATCTGAATTTAATACAAAAGGCACAATGTCGGCTTAACTACAAGAGGAACGAAACTTCAATTTTCTATGATTTGAACCTCTCCTGTGAGTCCAGTTTTAGATTCCGATGCTTCACTTTAGGTTTACTATATACCTTGGACCCTATTATTGACGATGAAACACAGAAATTGCATCCGAATTTAATACAAAAGGCACAATACCGACTTAAGTACAAGAGGACTGACACTCTACCTTTCTACGATTTGAACCTCTCCTGTGAGTACAGTTTTAGATTCCGATGCTTCACTTCAGGTCTACTGTGTCCCTTGGACCTTCTTATTGACGATGAAACACAGAAATTGCATCCAAATTTAATACAAAAGGCACAATGCCGACTTAGGTACCAGAGGATTGACACTCTAACTTTTTATGATTTGAACCTCTGCAGTGAATCCAGTTTTAGATTCCGATGCTTCACTTAAGGTTTACTGTAACCCTTGGACCTTCTCAATGACGATGAAACACAGATATAGCATCCGAATTTAATACAAAAGGCACAATGAAAAACTTAAGTACAAGAGGACTGGCACTCTAATTTTCTATGATTTGAACCTCGGCTGTGAGTCCAATTTTAGATTCTTACGCTTTAATTAAGGTTTACTGTCACCCTTGGACCTTCTCATTGACGATGAAACACAGAAACTACATCCGAATTTAATACAAAAGGCACAAAGCCGACTTAAGTACAGGAGGACTGTCACTCTAACTTTCCATGATTTGAACCTCTCCTGTGAGTCCAGTTTTAGATTCCGATGCTTCACTTCAGGGTTACTGTTTCCCTTGGACCTTCTTATTGCCGATGAAACACAGAAATTGCATCCGAATTTAATACAAAAGGCACAATGCCGACTTAAGTACAACAGGACAGACACTCTAACTTTCTATGATTTGAACCTCACCTGTAAGTCCAGTTTTAGGTTCCGATGCTTCACTTTAGGTTTACTGTATACCTTGGGCCCTCTTATTGACGATGAAACACAGAAATTGCAACCGAATTAAATGCAAAAGGCACAATGCCGACTTAAGTACAGGAGGACTGACACTCTAACATTCTATGATTTGAACCTCGGCTGTGAGTCTAGTTTTCGATTCTGATGCATCACTTCAGGTTTCCTGTATCCCCTGGACCTTCTTTTTGACGATGAGACACAGAAATTGCATCCGAATTTCATACAAAAGGCACAATGCCGACTGAAGTACAAGGGAACTGACACTCCAACTTTCTATGATTTGAACCACTCCTGTGAGTCCTGTTTTAGATTCCGATGCTTCACTTCAGGTTTACTGTATCCCTTGGACCTTCTTATTGACGATGAAACACAGAAATGTCATCCGCATTTAATACAAAAGGCACAATGCCGACTTAAGTACAAGAGGACTGACACTCAAATTTTCTATGATTTGAACCTCTCCTGTGAGTCCAGTTTTCGGTTCTGATACTTCACTTTAGGTTTACTGTATCCCTTGGACCTTCTTATTGACGATGAAACACAGAAATTGAATCCGAAATGTATGCAAAAAGCACAATGCCGACTTAAGCACAAGAGGACCGACACTCTAAGTTTCTACGATTTGAACCTCTCCAGTGAGTCCAGTTTTAGATTCCGATGCTTCACTTCAGGTTTACTGTATCCCATGGACCTTCTTATTGACGATGAAACACAGAAATTGCATCCGAATTTAATACAAAAGGCACAATGCCGACTTAAGTACAAAAGGACCGACACTCTAACTTTCTATGATATCAACCCCTCCAGTGAGTCCAGTTTAGATTCCGATGCTTCACTTCAGGTTTACTGTCTCCCTTGGATCTTCTTATTGACGATGAAACACAGAAATTGCATCCTAATTAAATACAAAAGGCACACTGCCGACTTAAGTACAAGAGGACTGACACTCTAAGTTTCTATGATTTGAACCTCTCCTGTGAGTCCTGTTTTAGATTCCGATGCTGCACTTCAGGTTTACTCTATCCCTTGGACATCCTTATTGACGATGAATCACAGAAATTGCATCAGAATTTAATACAAAAGGCACAATGCTGACTGAAGTACAAGAGGACTGACACTCTAACATTCTATAATTTGAACCTCGGCTGTGAGTCTAGTTTTAGATTCTGATGCATCACTTCAGGTTTCCTGTATCCCCTGGACCTTCTTATTGACGATGAGACACAGAAATTGTGATCGAATTTAATACAAATGGCACAATGCCGAATGAAGTACAACGGGACTGACACTCCAACTTTCTATGATTTGAACCTCTCCTGTGAGTCCATATTTAGATTCCGATGCTTCACTTCAGGTTTACTGTATCACTTGGACTTTCTTATTGACGATGAAACACAGAAATTGCATCCGAATTTATTACAAAAGGCACAATGCCGACTTAAGTACAGGAGGACTTACACTCTAACTTTCTATGATTGAACCTCTCCTGTGTGTCCAGTTTTAGATTCCGATGCTACACTTCAGGGTTACTGTTTCCCTTGGACCTTCTTATTGACGATGAAACACAGAAATTGCATCCGAATTTAATACAAAAGGCACAATGCCAACTTAAGTACAAGAGGATTGACACTCTAATTTTCTATGATTTGAACCTCTCCTGTGAGTCCAGTTTTAGATTCCGATGCTTCACTTCAGGGTTACTGTTTCCCTTGGAATTTCTTATTGACGATGAAAGACAGAAATTGCATCCGATTTTAATACAAAAGGCACAATGCCGACTTAAGTACAAGAGGACTGACACTCTAACTTTCTATGATTTGAACCTCAGCAGTGAGTCCAGTTTTAGATTCCGACGCTTCTCATCAGGTTTACTGTAACCCTTGGAACTTCTCATTGACGATGAAACACAGATATAGCATCCGAATTTAATACAAAAGGCACAATGCCAACTTAAGTACAAGAGGATTGACACTCTAATTTTCTATGATTTGAACCTCTCCTGTGAGTCCAGTTTTAGATTCTGATGCTTAACTTCAGGTTTACTGTATCCCTTGGACCTTGTTATTTACGATGAAACACAGAAGTAGCATCCGAATTTATTACAAAAAGCACAATGCCGACTTAAGTAAAAGGGGACTGACTCTCTAATTCTCTATGATCTCAACCTCTCCTGTGAGTCCAGTTTTAGATTCCGAAGCTTCACTTTAGGTTTACTGTATCCCTTGGACCTCCTTATTGACGATGAAACACAGAAATTGCATCCGAATTTAATACAAAAGGCACAATGCAGTCTTAAGTACAAGAGGAATGACACTCTAAATTTCTATGATTTGAACCTGTCCTGTGAGTCCAGTTTTAGATTACGATGCTTCACTTCAGGTTTACCTTATCCCTTGGACTTTCTTATTGACGATGTAACACAGAAATTGCATCTGAATTTAATACAAAAGGCACAATGTCGGCTTAACTACAAGAGGAACGAAACTTCAATTTTCTATGATTTGAACCTCTCCTGTGAGTCCAGTTTTAGATTCCGATGCTTCACTTTAGGTTTACTATATACCTTGGACCCTATTATTGACGATGAAACACAGAAATTGCATCCGAATTTAATACAAAAGGCACAATACCGACTTAAGTACAAGAGGACTGACACTCTACCTTTCTACGATTTGAACCTCTCCTGTGAGTACAGTTTTAGATTCCGATGCTTCACTTCAGGTCTACTGTGTCCCTTGGACCTTCTTATTGACGATGAAACACAGAAATTGCATCCAAATTTAATACAAAAGGCACAATGCCGACTTAGGTACCAGAGGATTGACACTCTAACTTTTTATGATTTGAACCTCTGCAGTGAATCCAGTTTTAGATTCCGATGCTTCACTTAAGGTTTACTGTAACCCTTGGACCTTCTCAATGACGATGAAACACAGATATAGCATCCGAATTTAATACAAAAGGCACAATGAAAAACTTAAGTACAAGAGGACTGGCACTCTAATTTTCTATGATTTGAACCTCGGCTGTGAGTCCAATTTTAGATTCTTACGCTTTAATTAAGGTTTACTGTCACCCTTGGACCTTCTCATTGACGATGAAACACAGAAACTACATCCGAATTTAATACAAAAGGCACAAAGCCGACTTAAGTACAGGAGGACTGTCACTCTAACTTTCCATGATTTGAACCTCTCCTGTGAGTCCAGTTTTAGATTCCGATGCTTCACTTCAGGGTTACTGTTTCCCTTGGACCTTCTTATTGCCGATGAAACACAGAAATTGCATCCGAATTTAATACAAAAGGCACAATGCCGACTTAAGTACAACAGGACAGACACTCTAACTTTCTATGATTTGAACCTCACCTGTAAGTCCAGTTTTAGGTTCCGATGCTTCACTTTAGGTTTACTGTATACCTTGGGCCCTCTTATTGACGATGAAACACAGAAATTGCAACCGAATTAAATGCAAAAGGCACAATGCCGACTTAAGTACAGGAGGACTGACACTCTAACATTCTATGATTTGAACCTCGGCTGTGAGTCTAGTTTTCGATTCTGATGCATCACTTCAGGTTTCCTGTATCCCCTGGACCTTCTTTTTGACGATGAGACACAGAAATTGCATCCGAATTTCATACAAAAGGCACAATGCCGACTGAAGTACAAGGGAACTGACACTCCAACTTTCTATGATTTGAACCACTCCTGTGAGTCCTGTTTTAGATTCCGATGCTTCACTTCAGGTTTACTGTATCCCTTGGACCTTCTTATTGACGATGAAACACAGAAATGTCATCCGCATTTAATACAAAAGGCACAATGCCGACTTAAGTACAAGAGGACTGACACTCAAATTTTCTATGATTTGAACCTCTCCTGTGAGTCCAGTTTTCGATTCTGATACTTCACTTTAGGTTTACTGTATCCCTTGGACGTTCTTATTGACGATGAAACACAGAAATTGAATCCGAAATGTATGCAAAAAGCACAATGCCGACTTAAGCACAAGAGGACCGACACTCTAAGTTTCTACGATTTGAACCTCTCCAGTGAGTCCAGTTTTAGATTCCGATGCTTCACTTCAGGTTTACTGAATCCCTTGGACCTTCTTATTGACGATGGAACACAGAAATTGCATCCGAATTTAATACAAAAGGCACAATGCCGACTTAAGTACAAGAGGACTGACACTCTAACTTTCTATGATTTGAACCTCTCCTGTGGGACCAGTTTTAGATTCCGATGCTTCACTTCAGGTTTACTGTACCCCTTGGACCTTCTTATTGACGATGAAACACAGAAATTATATCCGAAATTTATACAAAAGGCATAATGCCGACTTAAGTACAAGAGGACAGACACTCTAATTCTCTATGATCTCTACCTCTCCTGTGAGTCCAGTTTTAGGTTCCGAAGCTTCACTTTAGGTTTACTGTATCACTTGGACCCCCTTATTGACGATGAAACACAGAAATTGCATCCGAATTTAATACAAAAGGCACAATGCCAACTTAAGTACACGAGGACTGACACTCTAATTTTCTATGATTTGAACATCTCCTGTTAGTCCAGTTTTCGATTCTGATGCTTCACTTTAGGTTTACTGTATCCCTTGGACCTTTTTATTGACGATGAAACACAGAAATTGCATCCGAATTTTATGCAAAGGCATAATGCCGACTTAAGTACAAGAGGACCGACACTCTAACTTACTACGATTTGAACCTCTCCAGTGAGTCCAGTTTTAGATTCCGATGCTTCACTTCTGGTTTACTGTTTCCCTTGGACCTTCTTATTGACGATGAAACACAGAAATTGCATCCCAATTTAATACAAAAGGCACAATACCGACTTAAGTACAAGAGGACTGACACTCAAACTTTGTATGATTTGAACCTCTCCTGTGAGTCCAGTTTTAGATTCCGATGCTTCACTTCAGGGATACTGTTTCCTTGGACCTTCTTATTGACGATGAAACACAGAAATTGCATCCGAATGTAATACAAAAGGCACACTGCCGACTTAAGTACAAGAGGACTGACACTCTAACTTTCTGTGATGCGAACCTCTCCTGTGAGTCCATTTTTGGATTCCGATGCTTCTCTTCAGGTTTACTGTATCCCTTGGACGTTCTTATTGACGATGGAACACATAAATTGCATCCCAATGTAATACAAGAGCCACAATGCCGACTTAAGTACAAGAGGCCTGACACTCTAACTTTGTATGATTTCAACCTCTCCAGTGAGTCCAGTTTTAGATTCCGATGCTTCACTTCAGGTATACTGTTTCCCTTGGATCTTCTTATTGACGATGAAACACAGAAATTGCAACCGAATTAAATACAAAAGGCACAATGCCGACTTAAATACAAGAGGACTGACACTCTAAGTCTCTATGATTTGATCCTCTCCTGTGAGTCCTGTTTTAGATTCCGATGCTGCACTTCAGGTTTACTGTATCCCTTGGACCTTCTTATTGACGATGAAACACAGAAATTGCATCTGAATTTAGTACAAAAGGCACAATGCCGACTTAAGTACAAGAGGACTGACACTCTGACTTTCTGTGATTTGAACCTCTGCAGTGAGTCCAGTTTTGGATTCCGATGCTTCACTTCAGGTTTACTCTATCCCTTGGACATCCTTATTGACGATGAATCACAGAAATTGCATCAGAATTTAATACAAAAGGCACAATGCTGACTGAAGTACAAGAGGACTGACACTCTAACATTCTATAATTTGAACCTCGGCTGTGAGTCTAGTTTTAGATTCTGATGCATCACTTCAGGTTTCCTGTATCCCCTGGACCTTCTTATTGACGATGAGACACAGAAATTGTGATCGAATTTAATACAAATGGCACAATGCCGAATGAAGTACAACGGGACTGACACTCCAACTTTCTATGATTTGAACCTCTCCTGTGAGTCCATATTTAGATTCCGATGCTTCACTTCAGGTTTACTGTATCACTTGGACTTTCTTATTGACGATGAAACACAGAAATTGCATCCGAATTTATTACAAAAGGCACAATGCCGACTTAAGTACAGGAGGACTTACACTCTAACTTTCTATGATTGAACCTCTCCTGTGTGTCCAGTTTTAGATTCCGATGCTACACTTCAGGGTTACTGTTTCCCTTGGACCTTCTTATTGACGATGAAACACAGAAATTGCATCCGAATTTAATACAAAAGGCACAATGCCAACTTAAGTACAAGAGGATTGACACTCTAATTTTCTATGATTTGAACCTCTCCTGTGAGTCCAGTTTTAGATTCCGATGCTTCACTTCAGGGTTACTGTTTCCCTTGGAATTTCTTATTGACGATGAAAGACAGAAATTGCATCCGATTTTAATACAAAAGGCACAATGCCGACTTAAGTACAAGAGGACTGACACTCTAACTTTCTATGATTTGAACCTCAGCAGTGAGTCCAGTTTTAGATTCCGACGCTTCTCATCAGGTTTACTGTAACCCTTGGAACTTCTCATTGACGATGAAACACAGATATAGCATCCGAATTTAATACAAAAGGCACAATGCCAACTTAAGTACAAGAGGATTGACACTCTAATTTTCTATGATTTGAACCTCTCCTGTGAGTCCAGTTTTAGATTCTGATGCTTAACTTCAGGTTTACTGTATCCCTTGGACCTTGTTATTTACGATGAAACACAGAAGTAGCATCCGAATTTATTACAAAAAGCACAATGCCGACTTAAGTAAAAGGGGACTGACTCTCTAATTCTCTATGATCTCAACCTCTCCTGTGAGTCCAGTTTTAGATTCCGAAGCTTCACTTTAGGTTTACTGTATCCCTTGGACCTCCTTATTGACGATGAAACACAGAAATTGCATCCGAATTTAATACAAAAGGCACAATGCAGTCTTAAGTACAAGAGGAATGACACTCTAAATTTCTATGATTTGAACCTGTCCTGTGAGTCCAGTTTTAGATTACGATGCTTCACTTCAGGTTTACCTTATCCCTTGGACTTTCTTATTGACGATGTAACACAGAAATTGCATCTGAATTTAATACAAAAGGCACAATGTCGGCTTAACTACAAGAGGAACGAAACTTCAATTTTCTATGATTTCAACCTCTCCTGTGAGTCCAGTTTTAGATTCCGATGCTTCACTTTAGGTTTACTATATACCTTGGACCCTATTATTGACGATGAAACACAGAAATTGCATCCGAATTTAATACAAAAGGCACAATACCGACTTAAGTACAAGAGGACTGACACTCTACCTTTCTACGATTTGAACCTCTCCTGTGAGTACAGTTTTAGATTCCGATGCTTCACTTCAGGTCTACTGTGTCCCTTGGACCTTCTTATTGACGATGAAACACAGAAATTGCATCCAAATTTAATACAAAAGGCACAATGCCGACTTAGGTACCAGAGGATTGACACTCTAACTTTTTATGATTTGAACCTCTGCAGTGAATCCAGTTTTAGATTCCGATGCTTCACTTAAGGTTTACTGTAACCCTTGGACCTTCTCAATGACGATGAAACACAGATATAGCATCCGAATTTAATACAAAAGGCACAATGAAAAACTTAAGTACAAGAGGACTGGCACTCTAATTTTCTATGATTTGAACCTCGGCTGTGAGTCCAATTTTAGATTCTTACGCTTTAATTAAGGTTTACTGTCACCCTTGGACCTTCTCATTGACGATGAAACACAGAAACTACATCCGAATTTAATACAAAAGGCACAAAGCCGACTTAAGTACAGGAGGACTGTCACTCTAACTTTCCATGATTTGAACCTCTCCTGTGAGTCCAGTTTTAGATTCCGATGCTTCACTTCAGGGTTACTGTTTCCCTTGGACCTTCTTATTGCCGATGAAACACAGAAATTGCATCCGAATTTAATACAAAAGGCACAATGCCGACTTAAGTACAACAGGACAGACACTCTAACTTTCTATGATTTGAACCTCACCTGTAAGTCCAGTTTTAGGTTCCGATGCTTCACTTTAGGTTTACTGTATACCTTGGGCCCTCTTATTGACGATGAAACACAGAAATTGCAACCGAATTAAATGCAAAAGGCACAATGCCGACTTAAGTACAGGAGGACTGACACTCTAACATTCTATGATTTGAACCTCGGCTGTGAGTCTAGTTTTCGATTCTGATGCATCACTTCAGGTTTCCTGTATCCCCTGGACCTTCTTTTTGACGATGAGACACAGAAATTGCATCCGAATTTCATACAAAAGGCACAATGCCGACTGAAGTACAAGGGAACTGACACTCCAACTTTCTATGATTTGAACCACTCCTGTGAGTCCTGTTTTAGATTCCGATGCTTCACTTCAGGTTTACTGTATCCCTTGGACCTTCTTATTGACGATGAAACACAGAAATGTCATCCGCATTTAATACAAAAGGCACAATGCCGACTTAAGTACAAGAGGACTGACACTCAAATTTTCTATGATTTGAACCTCTCCTGTGAGTCCAGTTTTCGATTCTGATACTTCACTTTAGGTTTACTGTATCCCTTGGACCTTCTTATTGACGATGAAACACAGAAATTGAATCCGAAATGTATGCAAAAAGCACAATGATGACTTAAGCACAAGAGGACCGACACTCTAAGTTTCTACGATTTGAACCTCTCCAGTGAGTCCAGTTTTAGATTCCGATGCTTCACTTCAGGTTTACTGTATCCCTTGGACCTTCTTATTGACGATGGAACACAGAAATTGCATCCGAATTTAATACAAAAGGCACAATGCCGACTTAAGTACAAGAGGACTGACACTCTAACTTTCTATGATTTGAACCTCTCCTGTGGGACCAGTTTTAGATTCCGATGCTTCACTTCAGGTTTACTGTACCCCTTGGACCTTCTTATTGACGATGAAACACAGAAATTATATCCGAAATTTATACAAAAGGCATAATGCCGACTTAAGTACAAGAGGACAGACACTCTAATTCTCTATGATCTCTACCTCTCCTGTGAGTCCAGTTTTAGGTTCCGAAGCTTCACTTTAGGTTTACTGTATCACTTGGACCCCCTTATTGACGATGAAACACAGAAATTGCATCCGAATTTAATACAAAAGGCACAATGCCAACTTAAGTACACGAGGACTGAGACTCTAATTTTCTATGATTTGAACATCTCCTGTTAGTCCAGTTTTCGATTCTGATGCTTCACTTTAGGTTTACTGTATCCCTTGGACCTTTTTATTGACGATGAAACACAGAAATTGCATCCGAATTTTATGCAAAGGCATAATGCCGACTTAAGTACAAGAGGACCGACACTCTAACTTACTACGATTTGAACCTCTCCAGTGAGTCCAGTTTTAGATTCCGATGCTTCACTTCTGGTTTACTGTTTCCCTTGGACCTTCTTATTGACGATGAAACACAGAAATTGCATCCCAATTTAATACAAAAGGCACAATACCGACTTAAGTACAAGAGGACTGACACTCAAACTTTGTATGATTTGAACCTCTCCTGTGAGTCCAGTTTTAGATTCCGATGCTTCACTTCAGGGATACTGTTTCCTTGGACCTTCTTATTGACGATGAAACACAGAAATTGCATCCGAATGTAATACAAAAGGCACACTGCCGACTTAAGTACAAGAGGACTGACACTCTAACTTTCTGTGATGCGAACCTCTCCTGTGAGTCCATTTTTGGATTCCGATGCTTCTCTTCAGGTTTACTGTATCCCTTGGACGTTCTTATTGACGATGGAACACATAAATTGCATCCCAATGTAATACAAGAGCCACAATGCCGACTTAAGTACAAGAGGCCTGACACTCTAACTTTGTATGATTTCAACCTCTCCAGTGAGTCCAGTTTTAGATTCCGATGCTTCACTTCAGGTATACTGTTTCCCTTGGATCTTCTTATTGACGATGAAACACAGAAATTGCAACCGAATTAAATACAAAAGGCACAATGCCGACTTAAATACAAGAGGACTGACACTCTAAGTCTCTATGATTTGATCCTCTCCTGTGAGTCCTGTTTTAGATTCCGATGCTTCACTTCAGGTTTACTGTATCCCTTGGACCTTCTCATTGACGATGAAACACAGAAATTGCATCCGAAATTAGTACAAAAGGCACAATGCCGACTTAAGTACAAGAGGACTGACACTCTAACTTTCTATGATTTGAACCTCTGCAGTGAGTCCAGTTTTCGATTCCGATGCTTCACTTCAGGTTTACTCTATCCCTTGGACATCCTTATTGACGATGAAACACAGAAATTGCATCCGAATTTAATACAAAAGGCACAATGCTGACTAAGTACAAGACGACTGACACTCTAATATTCTATGATTTGTACCTCGGCTGTGAGTCTAGTTTTAGATTCTGATGCATCACTTCAGGTTTCCTGTATCCCCTGGACCTTCTTATTAACGATGAGACACAGAAATTGCATCCGAATTTAATACAAAAGGCACAATGCCGACTGAAGTACAAGGGGACTGACACTCCAACTTTCTATGATTTGAACGTCTTCTGTGAGTCCTGTTTTAGATTCCGATGCTTCACTTCAGGTTTACTGTATCCCTTGGACCTTCTTATTGACGATGAAACACAGAAATTTCATCCGAATTTAATACAGAAGGCACAATGCCGACTAAAGTACAAGAGGACTGACACTCTAATTTTCTATGATTTGAACTTTTCCTGTGAGTCCAGTTTTCGATTCTGATGCTTCACTTCTGGTTTACTGTTTCCCTTGAATCTTCTTATTGACGATGAAACACAGAAATTGCATCCCAATTTAATACAAAAGGCACAATACCGACATAAGTACAAGAGGACTCATACTCTAACTTTGTATGATTTGAACCTCTCCTGTGAGTCCAGTTTTAGATTCCGATGCTTCACTTCTGGTTTACTGTTTCCCTTGGACCTTCTTATAGTCGATGAAACACAGAAATTGCATCCGTATTTAATACAAAAGGCACATTGCCGACTTAAGTACAAGACTACGGACACTCTAACTTTCTATGATTTGAACCTCTGCAGTGACTCCAGTTTTGGATTCCGATGCTTCACTTCAGGTTTTCTCTATCCCTTGGACATCCTTATTGACGATGTAACACAGAAATTGCATCCGAATTTAATACAAAAGGCACAATGCTGACTGAAGTACAAGAGGACTGACACTCTAACATTCTATGATTTGAACTTCGGCTGTGAGTCTAGTTTTAGATTCTGATGCATCTCTTCAGGTTTCCTGTATCCTCTGGACCTTCTTATTGACGATGAGACACAGAAATTGCATCCGAATTTAATACAAAAGGCAGAATGCCGACTGAAGTACAAGGGGACTGACACTCCAAATTTCTATGATTTGAATCTCTCCTGTGAGTCCTGTTTTAGATTCCGATGCTTCACTTCAAGTTTACTGTATCCCTTGGACCTTCTTATTGACGATAAAACACAGAAATTTCATCCGAATTTTATGCAAAAGGCACAATGCCGACTTAAGTAGAAGGGGACTGACACTCTAATTTTCTATGATTTGAACCTCTCCTGTGAGTCCAATTTTCGATTCTGATGCTTCACTTTAGGTTTACTGTATCCCTTGGACCTTCTTATTGACGATGAAACACAGAAATTGCATCCGAAATTTATGCAAAAAGCACAATGCCGACTTAAGCACAAGAGGACCGACACACTAAGTTTCTACGATTTGAACCTCTCCAGTCAGTCCAGTTTTAGATTCTGATGCTTCACTTCTGGTTTAATGTTTCCCTTGGACTTTCTTATTGACGATGAAACACAGAAATTGCATCCCAATTTAATACAAAAGGCACAATACCGACTTAAGTACAAGAGGACTGACACTCTCACTTTGTATGATTTGAACCTCTCCTGTGAGTCCAGTTTTAGATTCCGATGCTTCACTTCTGGTTTACTGTTTCCCTTGGACCTTCTTATAGTCGATGAAACACAGAAATTGCATCCGTATTTAATACAAAAGGCACATTGCCGACTTAAGTACAAGAGGACTGACAGTCTAACTTTCTATGATTTGAACCTCTGCAGTGAGTCCACTTTTAGATACCGACGCTGTACTTTAAGTTTACTGTCACCCTTGGACCTTCTCATTGACGATGAAACACAGAAACTGCATCCGAATTTAATACAAAAGGCACAATGCCGACTTAAGTACAGGAGGACTGACACTCTAACTTTTTATGATTTGAACCACTCCTGTGAGTCCAGTTTTAGATTCCGATGCTTCACTTCAGGGTTACCGTTTCCCTTGGACCTTCTTATTGACGATGAAACACAGAAATTGCATCCGAATTAAATACAAAAGGCACAATGCCGACTTAAGTACAAGAGGACTGACACTCTCACTTTGTATGATTTGAACCTCTCCTGTGAGTCCAGTTTTAGATTCCGATGCTTCACTTCTGGTTTACTGTTTCCCTTGGACCTTCTTATAGTCGATGAAACACAGAAATTGCATCCGTATTTAATACAAAAGGCACATTGCCGACTTAAGTACAAGAGGACTGACACTCCAAGTTTCTATGATTTGAACCTCTCCTGCGAGTCCAGTTATAGATTCCGAAGCTTCACTTTAGGCTTACTGTATACCTTGGGCCTTCTTATTGACGATGAAACACAGAAATTGCATCCGAAATTAATACAAAAGGCACAATGCCGACTTAAGTACAAGATTACTGACACTCTAACTTTCTATGATTTCAACCACTCCAGTGAGTCCAGTTTAGATTCCGATGCTTCACTTCAGGTTTACTGTTTCTCTTGGATCTTCTTATTGACGATGAAACACAGAAATTGCATCCGAATTAAATACAAAAGGCACAATGCCGACTTAAGTACAAGAGGACTGACACTCTAACTTTCTATGATTTGAACCTCTCCTGTGAGTCCTGTTTTAGATTCCGATGCTTCACTTCAGGTTTACTGTATCCCTTGGACTTTCTTATTCACGATGAAACACAGAAATTGCATCCGACCTTAATACAAAAAGCACAATCCCGACTTCAGTACAAGAGGTCTGACACTCTAACTTCCTATGATTTGAACCTCTCCTGTGTGTCCAGTTTTAGATTCCGATGCTTCACTTCAGGTTTACTGTACCCCTTGGACCTTCTTATTGACGATGAAACACAGAAATTATATCCGAAATTTATACAAAAGGCATAATGCCGACTTAAGTACAAGAGGACAGACACTCTAATTCTCTATGATCTCAACCTCTCCTGTGAGTCCAGTTTTAGGTTCCGAAGCTTCACTTTAGGTTTACTGTATCACTTGGACCTCCTTATTGACGATGAAACACAGAGATTGCATCCGAATTTAATACAAAAGGCACAATGCCAACTTAAGTACAAGAGGACTGACACTCTAACTTTCTATGATTTGAACATCTCCTGTGAGTCCAGTTTTCGATTCTGATGCTTCACTTTAGGTTTACTGTATCCCTTGGACCTTTTTATTGACGATGAAACACAGAAATTGCATCCGAATTTTATGCAAAGGCACAATGCCAACTTAAGTACAAGAGGACTGACACTCTAATTTTCTATGATTTGATCATCTCCTGTGAGTCCAGTTTTCGATTCTGATGCTTCACTTTAGGTTTACTGTATCCCTTGGACCTTTTTATTGACGATGAAACACAGAAATTGCATCCGAATTTTATGCAAAGGCACAATGCCGACTTAGGAACAAGAGGACCGACACTCTAACTTTCTACGATTTGAACCTCTCCAGTGAGTCCAGTTTTCTATTCTGATACTTCACTTTAGGTTTACTCTATCCCTTGGACATCCTTATTGACGATGAAACACAGAAATTGCATCCGAATTTAATACAAAAGGCCCAATGCTGACTGAAGTACAAGAGGACTGACACTCTAACATTCTATGATTTGAACCACGGCTGTGAGTCTAGTTTTAGATTCTGATGCATCACTGCAGGTTTCCTGTATCCCCTGGACCTTCTTTTTGACGATGAGACACAGAAATTGCATCCGAATTTTATACAAAAGGCACAATGCCGACTGAAGTACAAGGGGACTGACACTCCAACTTTCTATGATTTGAACCTCTCCTGTGAGTCCTGTTTTAGATTCCGATGCTTCACTTCAGGTTTACTGTATCCCTTGGACCTTCTTATTGACGATGAAACACAGAAACTTTATCCGAACTTAATACAAAATGCACAATACCGACTTAAGTACAAGAGGTCTGACACTCTAACTTTCTATGATCTGAACCTCTCCTGTGAGTCCAGATTTAGATTCCGATGCTTCACTTCAGGTTTACTGCATCCCTTGGACCTTCTTATTGACGATGAAACACAGAAATGGCATCCGAATTTAATACAAAAGGCACAATGCCGACTTAAGTACAAGAGGACTGACACTCTATCTTTCTATGATTTCAACCTCTCCAGTGAGTCCAGTTTAGATTCCGATGCTTCACTTCAGGTTTACTGTTTCCCTTTTACCTTCATATTGAAGATGAAACAAAATAATTGCATCCGAATTAAATACAAGAGGCACAATGCCGACTTAAGTACAAGTGGATTGACACTCTAATTTTCTATGATTTCAACCTCCCCAGTGAGTCCAGTTTTAGATTCCGATGCTTCACTTTAGGTTTACTATATACCTTGGACCTTATTATTGACGATAAAACACAGAAATTACATCAGAATTTAATACAAAAGGCACAATACCGACTTAAGTACAAGAGGACTAACACTCTAACTTTCTATGATTTGAACCTCTCCTGTGAGTTCAGTTTTAGATTCCGATGCTTCACTTCAGGTTTACTGTGTCCCTTGGACCTTCTTATTGACGATGAAACACAGAAATTGCATCCGAATTTAATACAAAAGGCACAATACCGACATAAGTACAAAAGGACTGACACTCTAACTTTGTATGAATTGAACCTCTCCTGTGAGTCCAGTTTTAGATTCCGATGCTTCACTTCTGGCTTACTGTTTCCCTTGGACCTTCTTGTTGACGATGAAACACAGAAATTGCATCCGTATTTAATACAAACGGCGCATTGCCGACTCAAGTACAAGAGGACTGATAGTCTAACTTTCTATGATTTGAATCTCAGCAGTGAGTCCAGTTTTAGATTCCGACGCTTTACTTTAGGTTTACTGTCACCCTTGGATCTTCTCATTGACGATGAAACACAGAAACTGCATCCGAATTTAATACAAAAGGCACAATGCCGACTTAAGTACAAGAGGACTGACACTCTAATTTTCTATGGTTTGAACCTGTCCTGTGAGTCCAGTTTTCGATTCCGATGCGTCACTTCAGGATTACTGTATCCCTTGGACATTCTTATTGACGAAGTAACACAGAAATTGCATCTGAATTTAATACAAAAGGCACAATGCCGGCTTAACTACAAGAGGACCGACACTTTAACTTTCTATGATTTGAACATCTCATGTGAGTCCAGTTTTAGATTCCGATGCTTCACTTTAGGTTTACTATATACCTTGGACCTTATTATTGACGATAAAACACAGAAATTACATCAGAATTTAATACAAAAGGCACAATACCGACTTAAGTACAAGAGGACTAACACTCTAACTTTCTATGATTTGAACCTCTCCTGTGAGTTCAGTTTTAGATTCCGATGCTTCACTTCAGGTTTACTGTGTCCCTTGGACCTTCTTATTGACGATGAAACACAGAAATTGCATCCGAATTTAATACAAAAGGCACAATACCGACATAAGTACAAAAGGACTGACACTCTAACTTTGTATGAATTGAACCTCTCCTGTGAGTCCAGTTTTAGATTCCGATGCTTCACTTCTGGCTTACTGTTTCCCTTGGACCTTCTTGTTGACGATGGAACACAGAAATTGCATCCGTATTTAATACAAACGGCGCATTGCCGACTCAAGTACAAGAGGACTGATAGTCTAACTTTCTATGATTTGAACCTCAGCAGTGAGTCCAGTTTTAGATTCCGACGCTTTACTTTAGGTTTACTGTCACCCTTGGATCTTCTCATTGACGATGAAACACAGAAACTGCATCCGAATTTAATACAAAAGGCACAATGCCGACTTAAGTACAGGAGGACTGACACTCTAACTTTCTATGATTTCAACACCTCCAGTGAGTCCAGTTTAGAATCCGATGCTTCACTTTGGGTTTACTGTTTCCCTTGGACCCTCAAATTGACGATGAAACACAAAAATTGCATCCAAATTAAATACAAAAGGCACAATGCCGACTTAAGTTCAAGAGGACAGACACTCTAACTTTCTATGATTTGAACCTCACCTGTGAGTCCAGTTTTACATTCCGATGCTTGACTTTAGGTTTACTGTACACGTTGGGCCATCTTATTGACGATGAAACACAGAAATTGCATCCGAATTTAATACAAAAGGCACAATGCCGACTTACGTACAAGAGGAGCGACAGTCTAAGTTTCTATGATTTCAACCTCTCCAGTGAGTCCAGTTTAGATTCCGATGCTTCACTTCAGGTTTACTGTTTCCCTTTGATCTTCTTATTGACGATGAAACACAGATATTGCATCCGAATTAAATACAAAAGGCACAATGCCGACTTAAGTACAAGATTACTGACACTCTAAGTTTCTGTGATTTGAACCTCTCCTGTGAGTCCTGTTTTAGATTCCGATGCTTCACTTCAGGTTTACTGTATCCCTTGGACCTTCTTATTGACGATGAAACACAATATTGCATCCGAATATTGTACAAAATGCACAATGCCGACTTAAGTAGAAGAGGACTGACACACTAACTTTCTATGATTTGAACCTCTGCAGTGAGTCCAGTTTTGGATTCCGATGCTTCACTTCAGGTTTACTCTATCCCTTGGACATCCTTATTGACGATGAAATACAGAAATTGCATCCGAATTTAATACAAAAGGCACAATGCTGACTGAAGTACAAGAGGACTGACACTCTAACATTCTATGATTTGAACCTCGGCTGTGAGTCTAGTTTTAGATTCTGATGCATCACTTCAGGTTTCCTGTATCCCCTGGCCCTTCTTATTGACGATGAGACACAGAAATTGCATCCGAATTTAATACAAAAGTCACAATGCAGACTGAAGTACAAGGAGACTGACACTCCAACTTTCTTTGATTTGAACCTCTCCTGTGAGTCTTGTTTTAGATTCCGATGCTTTGCTTCAGGTTTACTGTATCCCTTGGACCTTCTTATTGACGATGAAACACAGAAATTCCATCCTAACTTAATACAAAATGCACAATACCGACTTAAGTACAAGAGGTCTGACACTCTAACTTTCTATGATTTGAACCACTCCTGTGAGTCCAGATTTAGATTCCGATGCTTCACTTCAGGTTTACTGTATCCCTTGGACCTTCTTATTGACGATGAAACACAGAAATTGCATCCGAGTTTAGTACAAAAGGCACAATGCCGACTTAAGTACAAGAGGACAGACACTCTAATTTTCTATGATTTGAACCTCTCCTGTGAGTCCAGTTTTGATTCTGATGCTTCACTTTAGGTTTACTGTATCCCTTGGACCTTTTTATTGACGATGAAACACAGAAATTACATCCGAATTTTATGCAAAATTCACAATGCCGACTTAAGTACAAGAGGACCGACACTCTAACGTTCTACGATTTGAACATCTCCAGTGAGTCCAGTTTTAGATTCCGATGCTTCACTTCTGGTTTACTGTTTCCCTTGGACCTTCTTATTGACGATGAAACACAGAAATTTAATCCGTATTTAATACAAAAGGCACATTGCCGACTTAAGTACAAGAGGGCTGACACTCTAATTCTCTATGATCTCATCCTCCTCCTGTGAGTCCAGTTTTAGGTTCCGAAGTTTCACTTTAGGTTTACTGTGTCCCCTTGGACTTTCTTATTCACGAAGAAACACAGAAATCGCATCCGAATTTAATACAAAAGGCACAATACCGACTTAAGTACAAGAGGACTGACACTCTAACTTTCTATGATTTGAACCTCTCCTGTGAGTCCAGTTTTAGATTCCGATGCTTCACTTTAGGATTACTGTATACCTTGGACCTTCTTATTGACGATGAAACACAGAAATTGCATCCGAATTTAATTCAAAAGGCACAATGCCGACTTAAGTACAAGACGACTAACACTCTAACTTTCTATGATTTCAACCTCTCCAGTGAGTCCAGTTTAGATTCCGATGCTTCACTTCGAGTTTAATGTTTCCCTTGGACCTTCATATTGACGATGAAAACAAAAATTGCATCCGAATTAAATACAAAAGGCACAATGGCGACTTAAGTACAAGAGGACTGACACTCTAACTTTGTATGAATTGAACCTCTCCTGTGAGTCCAGTTTAGATTCCGATGCTTCACTTCAGGTTTACTGTTTCCCTTGGACCATCTTATTGACGATGAAACACAGAAATATCATCCGAATTTAATACAAAAGGCACAATGCCAACTTAAGTACAAGAGGACTGACTAATTTTCTATGATTTGAACCTCTCCTGTGAGTCCAGTTTTAGGTTCCGATGCTTCACTTCAGGGTTACTGTTTCCCTTGGACCTTCTTATAGACGATGAAACACAGAAATTGCATCCGAATTTAATACAAAAGGCACAATGCCGACTTAAGTACAAGAGGACTGACACTCTAACTTTCTATGATTTGCACCTCTCCTGTGAGTCCAGTTTTAGTTTCCAATGCTTCACTTTAGGATTACTGTATACCTTGGGCCTTCTTAATGACGATGAAACACAGAAATTGAATCCGAATTTAATACAAAAGGCACAATGCCGCCTTAAGTACAAGAGGACTGACAATCTGACTTTCTATGATTTCAACCTCTCCAGTGAGTAAAGTTTAGATTCCGATGCTTCACTTCAGGTTTACTGTTTCCCTTGGACCTTCGTATTGAAGATGAAACACAGATATTGCATCCCAATTTAATACAAAAGGCACAATGCCGACTTAAGTACAACAGGACTGACACTCTAATTTCTATGATTTGAACCTCTCCTGTGAGTCCAGTTTTCGATTCTGATGCTTCACTTTAGGTTTACTGTATCCCTTGGACCTTCTTATTGACGATGAAACACAGAAATTGCATCCGAATTTTATACAAAAGGCACAATGCTGACTGAAGTACAAGAGGACTGACACTCTAACATTCTATGATTTGAACTTCGGCTGTGAGTCTAGTTTTAGATTCTGATGCATCACTTCAGGTTTCCTGTATCCTCTGGACCTTCTTATTGACGATGAGACACAGAAATTGCATCCGAATTTAATACAAAAGGCACAATGCCGACTGAAGTACAAGGGGACTGACACTCCAAATTTCTATGATTTGAATCTCTCCTGTGAGTCCTGTTTTAGATTCCGATGCTTCACTTCAAGTTTACTGTATCCCTTGGACCTTCTTATTGACGATGAAACACAGAAATTTCATCCGAATTTTATGCAAAAGGCACAATGCCGACTTAAGTAGAAGGGGACTGACACTCTAATTTTCTATGATTTGAACCTCTCCTGTGAGTCCAATTTTCGATTCTGATGCTTCACTTTAGGTTTACTGTATCCCTTGGACCTTCTTATTGACGATGAAACACAGAAATTGCATCCGAAATTTATGCAAAAAGCACAATCCCGACATAAGCACAAGAGGACCGACACACTAAGTTTCTACGATTTGAACCTCTCCAGTCAGTCCAGTTTTAGATTCTGATGCTTCACTTCTGGTTTAATGTTTCCCTTGGACTTTCTTATTGACGATGAAACACAGAAATTGCATCCCAATTTAATACAAAAGGCACAATACCGACTTAAGTACAAGAGGACTGACACTCTAACTTTGTATGATTTGAACCTCTCCTGTGAGTCCAGTTTTAGATTCCGATGCTTCACTTCTGGTTTACTGTTTCCCTTGGACCTTCTTATAGTCGATGAAACACAGAAATTGCATCCGTATTTAATACAAAAGGCACATTGCCGACTTAAGTACAAGAGGACTGACAGTCTAACTTTCTATGATTTGAACCTCTGCAGTGAGTCCAGTTTTAGATTCCGACGCTGTACTTTAAGTTTACTGTCACCCTTGGACCTTCTCATTGACGATGAAACACAGAAACTGCATCCGAATTTAATACAAAAGGCACAATGCCGACTTAAGTACAGGAGGACTGACACTCTAACTTTTTATGATTTGAACCACTCCTGTGAGTCCAGTTTTAGATTCCGATGCTTCACTTCAGGGTTACCGTTTCCCTTGGACCTTCTTATTGACGATGAAACACAGAAATTGCATCCGAATTTAATACAAACGGCACAATGCCGGCTTAAGTACAAGAGGACTGACACTCCAAGTTTCTATGATTTGAACCTCTCCTGCGAGTCCAGTTATAGATTCCGAAGCTTCACTTTAGGCTTACTGTATACCTTGGGCCTTCTTATTGACGATGAAACACAGAAATTGCATCCGAAATTAATACAAAAGGCACAATGCCGACTTAAGTACAAGAGGACTGACACTCTAACTTTCTATGATTTCAACCTCTCCAGTGAGTCCAGTTTAGATTCCGATGCTTCACTTCAGGTTTACTGTTTCTCTTGGATCTTCTTATTGACGATGAAACACAGAAATTGCATCCGAATGAAATACAAAAGGCACAATGCCGACTTAAGTACAAGAGGACTGACACTCTAACTTTCTATGATTTGAACCTCTCCTGTGAGTCCTGTTTTAGATTCCGATGCTTCACTTCAGGTTTACTGTATCCCTTGGACTTTCTTATTCACGATGAAACACAGAAATTGCATCCGACCTTAATACAAAAAGCACAATACCGACTTCAGTACAAGAGGTCTGACACTCTAACTTCCTATGATTTGAACCTCTCCTGTGTATCCAGTTTTAGATTCCGATGCTTCACTTCAGGTTTACTGTACCCCTTGGACCTTCTTATTGACGATGAAACACAGAAATTATATCCGAAATTTATACAAAAGGCATAATGCCGACTTAAGTACAAGAGGACAGACACTCTAATTCTCTATGATCTCAACCTCTCCTGTGAGTCGAGTTTTAGGTTCCGAAGCTTCACTTTAGGTTTACTGTATCACTTGGACCTCCTTATTGACGATGAAACACAGAGATTGCATCCGAATTTAATACAAAAGGCACAATGCCAACTTAAGTACAAGAGGACTGACACTCTAACTTTCTATGATTTGAACATCTCCTGTGAGTCCAGTTTTCGATTCTGATGCTTCACTTTAGGTTTACTGTATCCCTTGGACCTTTTTATTGACGATGAAACACAGAAATTGCATCCGAATTTTATGCAAAGGCACAATGCCAACTTAAGTACAAGAGGACTGACACTCTAATTTTCTATGATTTGATCATCTCCTGTGAGTCCAGTTTTCGATTCTGATGCTTCACTTTAGGTTTACTGTATCCCTTGGACCTTTTTATTGACGATGAAACACAGAAATTGCATCCGAATTTTATGCAAAGGCACAATGCCGACTTAAGAACAAGAGGACCGACACTCTAACTTTCTACGATTTGAACCTCTCCAGTGAGTCCAGTTTTCGATTCTGATGCTTCACTTTAGGTTTACTCTATCCCTTGGACATCCTTATTGACGATGAAACACAGAAATTGCATCCGAATTTAATACAAAAGGCCAATGCTGACTGAAGTACAAGAGGACTGACACTCTAACATTCTATGATTTGAACCACGGCTGTGAGTCTAGTTTAGATTCTGATGCATCACTGCAGGTTTCCTGTATCCCCTGGACCTTCTTATTGACGATGAGACACAGAAATTGCATCCGAATTTTATACAAAAGGCACAATGCCGACTGAAGTACAAGGGGACTGACACTCCAACTTTCTATGATTTGAACCTCTCCTGTGAGTCCTGTTTTAGATTCCGATGCTTCACTTCAGGTTTACTGTATCCCTTGGACCTTCTTATTGACGATGAAACACAGAAACTTCATCCGAACTTAATACAAAATGCACAATACCGACTTAAGTACAAGAGGTCTGACACTCTAACTTTCTATGATCTGAACCTCTCCTGTGAGTCCAGATTTAGATTCCGATGCTTCACTTCAGGTTTACTGCATCCCTTGGACCTTCTTATTGACGATGAAACACAGAAATGGCATCCGAATTTAATACAAAAGGCACAATGCCGATTTAAGTACAAGAGACTGACACTCTAACTTTGTATGAATTGAACCTCTCCTGTGAGTCCAGTTTTAGATTCCGATGCTTCACTTCAGGTTTACTGTTTCCCTTTTACCTTCATATTGAAGATGAAACAAAATAATTGCATCCGAATTAAATACAAGAGGCACAATGCCGACTTAAGTACAAGTGGATTGACACTCTAATTTTCTATGATTTCAACCTCCCCAGTGAGTCCCAGTTTTAGATTCCGATGCTTCACTTTAGGTTTACTATATACCTTGGACCTTATTATTGACGATAAAACACAGAAATTACATCAGAATTTAATACAAAAGGCACAATACCGACTTAAGTACAAGAGGACTAACACTCTAACTTTCTATGATTTGAACCTCTCCTGTGAGTTCAGTTTTAGATTCCGATGCTTCACTTCAGGTTTACTGCATCCCTTGGACCTTCTTATTGACGATGAAACACAGAAATGGCATCCGAATATAATACAAAAGGCACAATGCCGACTTAAGTACAAGAGGACTGACACTCTAACTTTGTATGAATTGAACCTCTCCTGTGAGTCCAGTTTTAGATTCCGATGCTTCACTTCAGGTTTACTGTTTCCCTTTTACCTTCATATTGAAGATGAAACAAAATAATTGCATCCGAATTAAATACAAGAGGCACAATGCCGACTTAAGTACAAGAGGACTAACACTCTAACTTTCTATGATTTGAACCTCTCCTGTGAGTTCAGTTTTAGATTCGATGCTTCACTTCTGGCTTACTGTTTCCCTTGGACCTTCTGTTGACGATGAAACACAGAAATTGCATCCGTATTTAATACAAACGGCGCATTGCCGACTCAAGTACAAGAGGACTGATAGTCTAACTTTCTATGATTTGAACCTCAGCAGTGAGTCCAGTTTTAGATTCCGACGCTTTACTTTAGGTTTACTGTCACCCTTGGATCTTCTCATTGACGATGAAACACAGAAACTGCATCCGAATTTAATACAAAAGGCACAATGCCGACTTAAGTACAGGAGGACTGACACTCTAACTTTCTATGATTTCAACACCTCCAGTGAGTCCAGTTTAGAATCCGATGCTTCACTTCGGGTTTACTGTTTCCCTTCGACCCTCATATTGACGATGAAACACAAAAATTGCATCCATATTAAATACAAAAGGCACAATGCCGACTTAAGTTCAAGAGGACAGACACACTAACTTTCTATGATTTGAACCTCACCTGTGAGTCAGTTTTACATTCCGATGCTTCACTTTAGGTTTACTGTACACGTTGGGCCTTCTTATTGACGATGAAACACAGAAATTGCATCCGAATTTAATACAAAAGGCACAATGCCGACTTAAGTACAAGAGGAGCGACAGTCTAACTTTCTATGATTTCAACCTCTCCAGTGAGTCCAGTTTAGATTCCGAAGCTTCACTTCAGGTTTACTGTTTCGCTTTGATCTTCTTATTGACGATGAAACACAGATATTGCATCTGAATTAAATACACAAGGCACAATGCCGACTTAAGTACAAGAGGACTGACACTCTAAGTTTCTGTGATTTCAACCTCTCCTGTAAGTCCTGTTTTAGATTCCGATGCTTCACTTCAGGTTTACTGTATCCCTTGGACCTTCTTATTGACGATGAAACACAATATTGCATCCGAATTTAGTACAAAATGCACAATGCCGACTTAAGTAGAAGAGGACTGACACTCTAACTTTCTATGATTTGAACCTCTGCAGTGAGTCCAGTTTTGGATTCCGATGCTTCACTTCAGGTTTACTCTATCCCTTGGACATCCTTATTGACGATGAAATACAGAAATTGCATCCGAATTTAATACAAAAGGCACAATGCTGACTGAAGTACAAGAGGACTGACACTCTAACATTCTATGATTTGATCCTCGGCTGTGAGTCTAGTTTTAGATTCTGATGCATCACTTCAGGTTTCCTGTATCCCCTGGACCTTCTTATTGACGATGAGACACAGAAATTGCATCCGAATTTAATACAAAGGTCACAATGCCGACTGAAGTACGAGGGGACTGACACTCCAACTTTCTATGATTTGAACCTCTCCTGTGAGTCTTGTTTTAGATTCCGATGCTTCGCTTCAGGTTTACTGTATCCCTTGACCTTCTTATTGACGATGAAACACAGAAATTTCATCCTAACTTAATACAAAATGCACAATACCGACTTACGTACAAGAGGTCTGACACTCTAACTTTCTATGATTTGAACCTCTCCTGTGAGTCCAGATTTAGATTCCGATGCTTCACTTCAGGTTTACTGTATCCCTTGGACCTACTTATTGACGATGAAACACAGAAATTGCATCCGAGTTTAGTACAAAAGGCTCAATGCCGACTTAAGTACAAGAGGACAGACACTCTAATTTTCTATGATTTGAACCTCTCCTGTGAGTCCAGTCTTCGATTCTGATGCTTCACTTTAGGTTTACTGTATCCCTTGGACCTTTTTATTGACGATGAAACACAGATATTACATCCGAATTTTATGCAAAATTCACAATGCCGACTTAAGTACAAGAGGACCGACACTCTAACTTTGTATGATTTGGACCTCTCCTGTGAGTCCAGTTTTAGATTCCGATGCTTCACTTCTGGTTTACTGTTTCCCTTGGACCTTCTTATTGACGATGAAACACAGAAATTGCATCCGTATTTAATACAAAAGGCACATTGCCGAGTTAAGTACAAGAGGGCTGACACTCTAATTCTCTATGATCTCATCCTCTCCTGTGAGTCCAGTTTTAGGTTCTGAAGCTTCACTTTAGGTTTACTGTGTCCCTTGGACTTTCTTATTCACGATGAAACACAGAAATTGCATCCGAATTTAATACAAAAGGGCACAATACCGACTTAAGTACAAGAGGACTGACACTCTAACTTTCTATGATTTGAACCTCTCCTGTGAGTCCAGTTTTAGATTCCGATGCTTCACTTTAGGATTACTGTATACCTTGGACCTTCTTATTGACGATGAAACACACAAATTGCAACCGAATTTAATTCAAAAGGCACAATGCCGACTTAAGTACAAGACGACTAACACTCTAACTTTCTATGATTTCAACCTCTCCAGTGAGTCCAGTTTAGATACCGATGCTTCACTTCGGGTTTACTGTTTCCCTTTTACCTTCATATTGAAGATGAAACAAAATAATTGCATCCGAATTAAATACAAAAGGCACAATGCCGACTTAAGTACAAGTGACTGACACTCTAACTTTCTATGATTTCAACCTCCCCAGTGAGTCCAGTTTAGATCTCGATGCTTCACTTCGGGTTCACTGTTTCCCTTGGACCTTCATATTGACGACGAAACACAAAAATTGCATCCGAATTAAATACAAAAGGCACAATGCCGACATAAGTACAAGAGACTGACACTCTAATTTTCTATGGTTTGAACCTGTCCTGTGAGTCCAGTTTTCGATTCCGATGCTTCACTTCAGGATTACTGTATCCCTTGGACATTCTTATTGACGAAGTAACACAGAAATTGCATCTGAATTTAATACAAAAGGCACAATGCCGGCTTAACTACAAGAGGACCGACACTTTAACTTTCTATGATTTGAACATCTCTTGTGAGTCCAGTTTTAGATTCCGATGCTTCACTTTAGGTTTACTATATACCTTGGACCTTATTATT